>NW_024070212.1:114755715-114759447 GCF_014754425.2 Oryx dammah
TGTCTGTGTGTGTGTGTGTCTGTGTGTGTGTGTGTCTGTGTGTGTGTCTGTGTGTGCATGTCTGTGTGTGTGTCTCTGTGTGTGTGTGTGTCTGTGTGTGTGTGTGTCTGTGTGTGTGTGTATGCGCATGCGAGAGCTGTTGTGTCTGACTCTTTGCGACCCCATGCACTGCAGCCAGGCTCCTCTGTCTGTGGGTTTTCCAGGCAAGAATCCTGGAGTGGGTTACCATTTCCTCCTGCAAGGGATCTTCCTGACCCAGGGATCAAACCCACATCTCCTGTCTCCTGTGGCGGCAGATGGATTCTTTACCACTGAGCCACCCGAGAAGCCCAACTATACTCTAAAACTGACATCTATAACCAGCTCTGCTGCTGAGCCAAAACCTCCTGCTCAGGCTGAGGAAAGCCTATCCTTTACAATCATATGTAGTTTATGCCCAAATATACGCATTCCAAATGGATATTTCAATGATTTTTTTCTATTAACATGTAATTAGAGGGTACAAGAGAAACATTTCTAGTGAATTTACCCAGAAGCAGAAGAAAATCCTCATTTTCAATTATGTATTTTATATGAAAGGAGAGCAAAAACTGAAGTTCAGTGAGTATGTACTTATTTATTTTATTGAAGTTTAGTTGATCTACAATGTCAAGTTAGTTCCTAGGTATATAGCACAGTGATTCAGTTTTACACACGCACACACACACATATGTCCATCAACAGATGGATGGATCATGATTCCTGATGAATGTGTACCCCTGTGCACATTAAGTACATTTTCCATGAGCTTTGACAAATGTAACCATGGAGCCCCCGCTTCAGTGAGGTCAGAGAACATTTCCGTCACCCACAAGGACCCCTCATGCCCCTTCTTACTCACCCCCACCCTCAGCTCCAGACGACTTCTTACCTAAGTCAGACTTTGGAGCTTGCTTTGTGTAAAGACAACTTCTTACCTAGTCAGACTTTGGACCTTGCTTTGTGTAAAGGCTCCACATGCTCTCATGTCTGGCTGCTCTCCCCCAGCGTGTCTGTGAGGACCGCTCAGGCCGCTCGGCTATCCTTGGCGTGCCACTTTTTATTGAGGGGTCATTAGTATTCCACGGTGCAAAGGGCCCCGTTAGACTTACCCTCTTCCCTAACAGATGGCTGCATGCTTTCCAACTGTGGGCAATTGTGCTATGAGCTTTGCATACACATTTCCGTATCTCTTTTAACTCATTCGCTTCCTTTAACTTTTTACTTTGAGATCACTGTGGCTTCACATGTAGGTGGAAGAAGTAACACAGAGACAGTTTCCATCAGTGGCAGCATTTTGCAGAACGACAGTACAGCGTCACAACCAAGAAACTGGCCTTGATACGATTCATCAGCTTCATCAGACTTTACCAGCTTCGCGCGCTTGTGCGGATACACGTGTGTGTGTGTGTGTGTGTGTGTGTGTGGTGCCCTGCAGTCTTCCCACACGTCCTGAATCCTGTAGCCTGCATCACAGTGAAGATACAGACCGGCTCCATCACAACGAGGCCTCTCACAGCTACAGTCACATTCCTCTCTCCTCTCTCCTAAAATCTGGCAACCACGAATCTGTCCTCCCCCTCCATAAACTCGTCATGTCAAGAAGGCCATTTAATGCTGCCACTCAGTGTGTGACCTTTGGACACTGACTCTTCGTACAGCAGGACTCCCTTGAGATCAGTCCAAGCGGTGGCACACGCCAGCAGTCCGTCCCTTTTCTGCTGAGAAGCGTTTCATCACACAGCTGCACCACCGTTTAAAGTCGTTTACCCTTTCACACATCCAAGGATGCTGAGTTGTTCTCAGTTTAGTGCTGATACAGATAAAGCTTCTGTGAACATTCGTATACAGGTTTTTGTGTGAGCACACATTTTCAAATTTCTGGAATCAATGCCCAGTCATGCAATTGCAAGGCCCTAAGGTAAGGGCATGTTTATGTTTATAGAACCACCACCCTCTTTTCCAAAGGGGCTATCCCATCTCACATTTCTAGCAGCAAGTATAAATGATCTGGTTTCTCCATTTGATGTCACCCCTACCTTTTTGTTTCAGCACTCACAGTAATATGTCACTGTGGATTTCATTTGCATTTGCCTAAAAACTAATGATATTCCCTCATAGCTCAGGTTACAAATCTGCCTGCAATGCAGGAGACCCACGTGTGATTCCTAGGTTGGAAAGATCCCCTGGAGAAGGAAGTGGCAACCCACTCCAGTACTCTTGCCTGGAGAATCCTGTGGACAGAGGAGCCTGGCAGGCTACAGTCCTTGGGGTCTCAAGAGTCGGACACGACTTAGGGACTAAACCACCACCAGCAACAGTGAATATCTTTTCACGCGCTTGTTCGCCACCTGTGCACTCTCTTTGGTGATATGTCTGCTTGTTACTTTTGCCCATTTTCTAATTGGATTGTTTGAGGGGGGTTTCACTGTTGACTGTTGAGTTCTTTATGTACCCCAGATGCTAATCCTTTGTTGCCTGTGTGGTTTGCAAATACGTTCTCCCAACATGCAGCTTTTCTTTCCATTGTCTTAACCGAGGTTTTCACAGAACAAGAGTTACAGTTTTGGTGCATTCTGGCTTATCCTTTTTATTTTTATTTTTTGCTGTTACAGATACTGCTTTTGTTGTGAAGTCAAACAACTAACCCTTCACCTAACCCTTGATCTAAAATACTCTTTTTTTCATTAAAAGTTTATTGGTTTTATCCTTTAAAGTTAAGTCTGTGACCCAGGTGTAATTGACTTTTTGTAAAATGTGTCGGACTTGGGTTGAGGCTCATTTCTTTGCCCTTGGAGGTCCACTTGCTCCAACACCATTTGTTGAAAAGTCTGTCCTTCCTGGATTGGTGTTCTTGCATCTTAGTCAAACATTAGTTGAAGACATAGAAGCAATCTATCTATCAACAGAGGAATGGATAAAAATGTGGTACATATATACAGTGGAATATTACTTGGCCATGAAAACGAATGAAATAATACCATTTGCATCAACGTGGATGGACCTAGACATGAGCATACTAAACGAAGTAAGTCAGACGGAGAAAAGCAAATACTATATGATACCACCGTATGTGGAGTCTAACTTAAACAATGATACCAGTGAGCTGATTTATGAAGCAGAAATTCATAAACTTCAAACACAGACTTGAAATTTTCTGTTGTCAAAACAGACTTCCAATTTCAAAAACAAATTTATGGTGACCAACGCAGAAACATGAGGGGGAGGGGTAAATTAGGAGCTTGGGCTTAACACACGTAAACTGCATATAAACCGTACATAAAGTAGACAGCTAACAAGGGCCCACAGTATAGCACAGAGAGCTCTAATCAATATCCTGTAACAACCTGTATGGGGGAAGGATAGGAAAAAGAATATTTATGTATGTGTATGCATAACTGAGTCATTGCACTGTATACCTGAAACCATCACAACAGTGTAAATCAATTATGCCGTAATACCTTTTTTGAAAAGGGGAGAAAATGTACCAATTGAGCATGTGTGTATGGATCTATTACTGACTCTCCTTTTTTTAGATTTTTTTTTTAATGTGGACCACTTTTTAAAGCCTTTATTGAATTTGTTACAATATTGCTTGTTTTATGTTTTGGTTTTTTGGTGATGAGGCATGTGGGATCTTCGCTCCCCAGCCAAGGATTGAACCTGCACCCCCTACATTGGAAGGGGGTCTTCACCACTGGACCACCAGAGAAG
>NW_024070212.1:114759457-114770555 GCF_014754425.2 Oryx dammah
CCCTACATTGGAAGGGGGTCTTCACCACTGGACCACCAGAGAAGTCCTCTCTCATTTTCCATTTTTGAGCCATTGATCTCCCTGTCAATAAAGAACAGTCTTAACTGCCATAGCGCTATAGTAACCCTAACATCTGGGCTCCCCAGGTGGTGCTAGTGGTAAAGAATCCTCCTGCCCATGTAGGAGACACAAGAGATGTGGGTTCAGTCCCTGGGTCGGGAAGATCCCCTGAAATAGGGAATGGCAACCCACTCCAGGACTCTTGCCTGGAGAATCCCATGGACAGAGGAGCCTGGTGGGATACAGTCCATGGGGTTGCAAAGAGTTGGACACGACTGAGCGTAATGATGACCCTAACATCATAGTGCATTCTTTTTTTAAGAAAATGAAGTCATCTGAACTAAATTTGTATCCAAATTTCCTCACATCCTTTGAAGATCCTGCCAGAGTTAGGGCACAGTGAGTATAGGTGGTCCTTAACCCCGGGCATATAGTGAAGAGGGGTGAGGTCCTTGGGCGGGGGAGGGGATGAAAACGGCTCAGCAGGGGGGTGGGGGTGGGCTAGGGGTAGCCGCTGGGCACTGGAGATCTGGGCACAGGGCAAGGAGTTTCAGTGGCGTCCCTGCCAGGGGCTGGGCCGACTGCAGGGTCTCGGGGCACAGGGAGAAATGGCAGCAGAGGGTCCATCTGAGCCCAGTGCTGTGACCGGAAGTGAGTCACTGGCAACCACAAGCTGCGTGCCTGAAGCCTCTGTCCTGAGGACGGGCGGGAGCCGTTGGGGAAGAGTCAGCACCCTCCGTCCAGGCTGGGATGACTCTGGGCAGGCACACCCCTCCTCCCCACCTCCCAGTAGGCACTGCTCTGATCACCCATGGTGAAACTGACTTGGTAACATACTCAACGCCCTCAGTCCCCGGCCTCAATTCCCCCCTCCCTTACAGGTGCTTCCCTGGAATGGCCTCCCCAAATGAATCATTTGCATCAAATACGCTCAGCGTCTGCTCCTGGGGGACACAGGCTGAGAGCAGCGCCCAGGGTTGCTTTGTGCGGGTTGCCCTTAGTCTGTATTTGCACGGATAGCATGGTGTCTTGCTTGGTAGCTCAGACGGTAAAGCCTCTGCCTGCAATGCGGGAGACCTGGGTTCGATCTCTGGTTGGGCAGATCCCCTGGAGAAGGCAATGGCAACCCACTCCAGGACTCTTGCCTAGAAAATCCCATGGACAGAGGAGCCTTGTAGGCTACAGTCCATGGGGTCGCCAAGAGTCGGACAGGACTGAGCAACTTCACTTTCTTTCTTTCTTTTCTTTCGATACTTTCACATCAGATACTCCCAACATTCAACCCTCACATGACGAAGCTTTCCGTCTCAGCCAACAGTAAGTACAACCTTGGAAATTTTATCTAGAGGCTTCCAGAGTGGGGGAAATTATTTGAGAGCTCTGTTTTATTCTCGTCTTACCAAAATGAATAGTGCTGTAGACTCAAAGTTCTCATTCCTTCAAGAGCCCTAAGCCCCATTTGGCTGTATTTGGACACAGGGCACGTAACGGGGTGGAGAAAGTTTACTGAAGTCGTGAGGGTGGGGTCCTGATCCAATAGGACCGGTGTCCTTATAAGAACGGGAGGAGCGAGGACTAATCTCTCTCCTTCTCTGTCCACACAGACACAGAGGAAAGGCCATGCAAGGACACAGCACAGTGAGGAGGCAGCCATTGGCAAGCCACGGAGAAAGCGCTTCTCAGAAACCAGACCGCTGGGAAGCTCGATCCCGGACTTGTAGCCTCCAAAAGTGAGAGAACATACATTGCTACGGTTTAGCGGTGTTTTCTTACAGCAGCCCAAGCAGACTCATAGGTAGTAAACAGGAAGGAAGGGAGGGAGGGAGGAAGGTGTTCCTGCTAGCGATGTCTCTTTAACTCAGTCCAATGGGACAGCGATGGAATGCTCTAGAAGGGCCAGCAACAGGGAGCCGTTCGCTTCGATCAACGCTCGCAAGATCCAAGGAGAAGAACCATAAAGAGAGGGTAAGCTCGTCTCATCCAGCCAGCCTGGCTCAGCTCCCAAGCACCTTGTCTGCAAGTGGAGAGGGTGGAGTGTGCCCCCTGGGGCCGGAACTGCCCAGCTGCTTCATCAGGGTCCGAACTCATCACGTGCAGGGACACACGGACGTGCCCAGTGGGTTCCGGCCGCCAGATTCGGGATGCTCCCTGGGCTGAAGGACTTCCCATCTGGCAGATATCCATTCCAGGCTTCACACAAGGGACGTTTTGGCAGGACCATTGCAGGCTTTGCCCTCCAGACGTCTGAAGTCATCCTGACTGTGAAATCAAGCATAGATGTGCTAGGATTCCAAAGACCATCGAGTTGAAACCAGACACCTCCAGACGTGGCAAGCCATTGAGCAGAAGAATAGAAACGTTAAAGCTCACTGCTAGCTCTGCCCCGGAGAAGTCTGTGGTTATAGAGGTGCCTCAGTCACTCATAGAGATCAGATAGGGCAGCCTGACAGTGCCCCCATGTTCCTCGTGGTGGGTGTGGGGGGCTGCGTGAGCTCCAGGTCAGGGCAGGTGGACAGAGCGCTGTTGTGGGGCTGAGACCAGAGCCTGGGGATTCTGGGTCCCCAGGGTGAGCAGGGTTGTCTGTAGTAACCCACTCTGGCCAGGAGAGGGCATCAGAGGGCAGCGGGAACCAGCCTGTGGACCAGGGAGTCCCACCCGGGCTGGCCTGAAGGGTTCTTTCCTAGGTTCCAGGATGAACTTCCAGAAGGTACAGACCTCCGAATCAGTGGCCACTGCCCTCTGCCCTGAGCTCCTGGAGGGCGGGCAGCCTGTTACACTCCTAGGCCAAGGGAGCCGTGGGAGAGAGACCTGGGGAAACTTAGCAAGTGGGCAGGGGAGATGCCCACGCTAGAAGCTCCCTCTGCAGAGAGATGAGGCACTTACTGGGTGAGATGAGGGTGGCTCAGACGATAAAGAATTCGCCTGCAGTGCAGGAGGCCCAGGTTCGATCCCTGGGTCAGGAAGATCCCCAGGAGAAGGGAATGGCTACATACTCCAGTGTTCTTGCCTAGAGAATTCCGTGGACAGAGCATCCTGGCAGGCTACAGTCCATGGGGTCACAAAGAGTCAGACACGACTGAGCTACTAATGCTTACTTTCTTGTTCACTAGCAGAACAGTTCTGGGGCTCTTTAGAGGGTACCAGGGCACCAGCGTACCCTCCGGGCTTCCCTGGTGGCTCAGATGGTAAAGAATTTTCCTGCAATGTGGGAGACCTGGGTTCGATCCCTGGATTGGGAAGATCCCCTGGAGGAGGGCATGGCAGCCCACTCCAGTGTTCTGGCCTGGAGAATCCCATGGACAGAAGAGCCTGGTGGGCTACAGTCCATGGGGTGGCAAAGAGTCAGACAAAACTGAGCTGCCAGGGCCCCCTCCCCAGGCAGGTGGTGTGAGAGGACCCTCCAGGGAGGACGAAGCCTCCCCATCCCTCTGCCTTAGTCTCAGGCTCTGTCTCCGCTTAGTCGGACACAACTAAGCATGGGGTAGTCGGGCTTCCCTCATAGCTCAGTTGGTAAAGAATCTGCCTGCCATGCAAGAGACCTGGGTTCGAGTCCTGGGTTGGAAAGATCCCCTGGAGAAGGAAATGGCAACCCACTCCAGTATTCTTGCCTGGAGAATCCCATGGACAGAGGAGCCTGGCAGGCTACAGTCCATGGGGTCACAAGAGTCAGACACAACTTAGTGACTAAACCACAAACCACAAGCATGGGGTACCCTCCAGGCTAGGGTGTGGGAGGCAGGTCTGTGGTGAGGGGTCAGAGAAGGGTCTGGAAGGGAAAGGTGATGGAGAGGTTGGAGAGACACATGTTGGTGCCTGACCTCCACCCAAGGGCCAGCCCAGCAGTCACCAGACTGGGGGTCAGCAGAGTCTGGCCTCAGCTGTCAATCTCCTCGGGACCAGCACAGGGGCGCCGGTGGCCCAGGGGGCCCTTCCTGGTGGAGCAGCTCAGACCTGAGAGGGAACCAGCCCCACCGCGCTGTCCAGCGACCTTTGGAGAGTCACTCCACTGACACTCACCCTGCCTGAGCCCCGGAATCCTGATCAGTAAAGCGGGGGTGTTTGCAGCAGTTCTGATCCCACAGGAGCACCCTGGGGACCGAGTGACGTTGTCTAAGTGACCCAGCGCAGGGCTGCACGCGGCACCAGGGTCCCGTGTCCGGGAGCCACTCTTAGATTGGTTGGTCACCACTTGACGGGCAGCAGGAGCAGGTGACTGCCAGCTGGGCCCAGACACAGAGGCCCAGGGCACCGCCCCATTCACAAGGCCCTGGGGACACCGGCGCTGCACCCCAGGCCCCGCAGAGCCTGAGGTCACCTCTCCTGCTCCCGAGGGGTGGTGTTTCTTTGCAAACATGCAGTGGGACTCAGCACCCACTTACTCACTGGCTCCACAGCCGTGTGCTGAGTGCCGGCTCTGCAGACACCATGGTGGGCGCCCGGCCCACAGATGGGAACGAAATCAGATGGGATGCGGGAGACAGAGGTGCAGGGAGGCTGTCCTCCCTGGAGCCTCCTCTCACATCGCCTGCCTGGGAGGGGCCCGGGGCCAGAGGGCCGACAGACTTGGGCGGCGTCAGCAGCCTCTCACACCACCAGCTGCCTCTGAGGGACCCAGAAGCCTGGGCAGAAAGGGCTGCCGGGGACTCAGGGACATGCGGGGCCAGCCCACGGTCGGTGAGGGAGCTTTTTGCCCCTCCAGAGGCTCCCACCCCGCTCTGGGTGCCAGGCCCTGACCTCTGTGACCAGCATCAACTGCAGCCCTGCCTGCTTCTGGCTTCCCAGCGGACTCAGCCAGTAAGGGGTGCCACCAGGCCTGGAGGGCACGCTCCTTGTCCCCTCCCTGCCCGCAGCGGCCCTGGGTGCACGGCCCCCACAGCACTGGTGACACGGCCTCTTACAGCTCCACACTCCAGGGCCCTGAAAAAACACCCTCATCTGCCCCTAAAAACCCAATGTGGCAACAGCCTCGGCTGTGGCCTCCCCCGTGGCCTCTGCCCTGACCTCCCCCGTGGCCTCCCCCGTGGCCTCTGCTGTGACCTCTGCTCTGACCTCCCCTGTGGTATCCGCTTGACCTCCCCCATTGCCTCTGCTCTGACCTCCCCCGTGGCCTCCCCCGGGGCCTCTGCTCTGACCTCTGCAGTGACCTCCACTGCGACCAGCTCCAGGGCCAAGTCTGCCTCTGTGCTAGTTCCCACAATTCTGCCCACTCCTCTGCCCAGGGCCCCTGGGTAGCAACCCTTCTGGCTGTTTCCTGCCCAGACCCTGGCTGCAGGGAGCAGGCACTCGGGGTCGCCTGTGGGGTGCACAGCCGGGCTAGTAGGAGAGCAGCTATAAGACGGAGCAGTGGGAGCAAACCCCGGGCTGCGGGAGCAGGGGTCCCCGAGCCGCCTGCCCCGGAGATCATTCCAGAGTGACAAGCAGAAGGACCCCCCCAGCCCCCCAGGGAAGTTCCTTGGGTAGTGGGTGCTGGGTGCAGACCGCGAGAAGGAGGCTTTCCGGCGTCTCTGCAGAGCGCTGACTCAGCGCCCTGGAACCGAGGACACACGTTCCCACAGCCTCAGCGCCGGCCCCGCGCCAGGAACCACAGAACCCGTGACACGACAGAGCCGCCAGCAGTCGCGGCCGGGCTCCCACTGTTTCCTGGGAAACGGTCGACCACGGTCCCACCCGTCCGCCTCCCAAGAGTTAGGATAACTCCGGCCCCTTCTCTGACCCAGCCTCCAGGCCCACCCACCTGCTGCCCCCCTGCCCTGCAGCAGTGGCCGGAAGCGGCGCCCCCTCGGGTCTGCCCTGTTGGAGGGGGCAGGGACCGGTGCTCCTTAGGTGGTTCCAGCCAGAAGGGAGTTTCCAGGAGCAACTTCCTAGCAGGAGCTGCCAGTTGGGGGTGGAGAGCGAGGGCAGCCTGGCTGGAGAGCCCCAGGCGTTATGGGCCGGGGGGTCCCTGGAGGCCTCTGCTGGCCCCGAGGTCCAGGGGCCGTGATGGGCACCAGGCCAGGGATCTCAACCCCGGATGTGCGGATGGAGGGAAATCCCGGCTCTGGGGCCGCCCCATCCTCTCCCAGCCCCGGAGGACTCGGGGCTGCCTCAGCTGGACCAGGAGCATAGGGTGGAGGGGGTGGGGGGGCAAAGTGATGCCGGTAGGGGTCCCTGCAGTCATGAATGACAGCCCGCTGGGAGCAGACTTCCCCAGGAGCCCAGCACCCGGGGACCTGGGCACCCCACAAGCAGGGCAGGGGCACCAAGAGATGAGATTTCCCTTAAACTCAGTACTAAAAACAAAACAATAAAATACATTCAAGTAATGACTGTAGGTGAAAACCTTGGCTGGGATGGATGCTGGCGGAGGGGGGCTGTTCCTGAATTGTCAAGACTGCTCCCTGGCCTGGGCTGGCTTTATCTCGAATCACACTGTGGGCAGGGGGTAATATACCCCATGTTCTAGGCTGGAAGGCCTTAGTCATCACTGATGCCCCATAATTGTGAGGTTTTGATGAGGGTCTCCTAGTCAAAGGGCGAGAGGGAGGTGGGGGCTCCGTGTCCCAAGGGAGAGTGAATACACTGGAGAGGGGCATCCTCCGGGGTCGCAGGAGGCCCTGGAAAGCTCTGGGCTTCCCTGCTGCCAACTGGGCCCTGCTGGGCTGGCACAGAGGGTCTCCCGTGGGCCCCACCCCAGGGGACAGACATTCGAGGGTGGGCAGGGCGGCTGCATGCTGTGCAGGGCCCACCCTCCAGCAGAAGCTATGTCCCTGTCTTTAATTATGCATTTGAATTAATCTCTTTGGCCACAAATGGAACGCCTCTGAGGCCCCAGCCAGGCCCAGATGGAGGCGTGGGTGGCCTCAGGGGGGACATGGGATGGGAAGGAGGGAGCCTGGCTAGTGAGGGTGAGACAGGACCTCATTCCCACTGCGGGAATCCCACTGCGTGGGCGCCCCCTCCAGCTGCCAGCACTTTCCCAGAGCTTCCTCATGTTCCCTGAGTGCAGGAAGGTGTCCCAGGGTTAAAGGTGGGAAAGCAGGACTCACAGGCAAGAGCCCAGGCCAGCCTCAGCAGACCTTAGAAGGGTGACTGCCTCCACCCTGCGGCCTCCTTTAGAACAGGAGGTTGTGCACCGTGTGGAACCCACAAGGCCGAAGGTTAGGACGCAGGAAGGAGGCAGAAAGAGAGGCTGAGCAGGAGGAAGGTCAGTGCGTCTCACACAAACACAAGACAAAGAAATACTAACCACCAACATTCCCTGAGCCAGACAAGGGGGCAGGCACACGCCCTCCTGCCCCTCCTTCCACTTACTGCGGATCTTTGTCAGGCGCTCACACCCCCTGAAATGGGGACAGAACTGGCCCCGATCTCCCAGGGTAGCTGTGAGGATTAAAGGTGACTGACTGTCTCACCTTCAGAATAGTTCCTGGCTCTGAATGAATTGTCACTAACGCTCCCTTCCTCACCTTCCTCATTAAATCAGCAGCACATTCTGCTACAATCTCAGAAAACCCAACGTATGCTGGCCTCGATAGTGGGTGTTTGTTTTCTCCCCATAACAAGGAGTTCAGAGGTGACTGCCTGCCAGGAGGCAGGCAATGAAGCTGGGTCCACCCTAATGAAGCTGGACTCAACCGCAGTGAAGCTGGGCCCACCCCCTGATACATGACAGCTGCTTTAAAATCCGTGCCAGGTAAGTCCAACACCTGATTCATCTAAGTATTGGCCTCTGTTCACTGTCTTTTCTCCTCCAGCAGTTTTCTTGGTTCTTGGTAGCACCAGTGATTTTGTATTATATCCGAGACATTTTGGCTATTATGTTAGGATACTCCATCCTAAAAATCTTCAGTTTTAGCAACAGTCATCTGTTTAGTTGAGGTATAGGTCCTGGCCTACTTTGGGGGGCTTCAGTTCAAGACCTTTGAGTGTCCTGAGTCCTCACTGAGCCCCATGGGTCTTCATTTTTCCTGTGCTGCCAGGGGTCTCACTCAGTCCCCTTATTCTCTGCTGGCGGTGTCTGTGGGGCCAGGAGGCACTGCTCTTGGCCATTTGCCATCACTGGGTGAACCTCCGGGTGGTGGGGAAGAAACCACTGGCCTGGGTCTCCTTATGCCACTGGGTGGAGAGCAAGGAGACACAAGGCCTTATAACAGAGCAGGACCCTATGTTGTCTTCCTGGGACAGCCCCCATATCCTCTGCTGTGGCTCCGCTCAGAAGGACCTACATAGGGACTTCCCTGATGGTCCAGTGGCTAAGGCTCCACGCTCCCAATGCAGGAGTCCCTGGGTTTGATCCCTAGTCAGGAAACTAGATCCCACATGCCACAACTAAGTCCCAGTGTGGCCAAATAAATAAAAAATAATTTTTTAAAAAGAAGTAAAGCTTCCCCTATGGCTCAGTGGGTAAAGAATCCGCCTGCAATGCAGGAGACACAGGAGATGCGATTTCACTCCCGGGGTTGGGAAGACTCCCTACAGAAGGAAATGGCAACACACTCCAGTATTCTTGTCTAGGAAATCCCATGGACAGAGAAGCCTGGTTGGCTACAATCCATGGGGTTGCAAAGAGTCGGATAAAACTAAGCATACAAACACAAAAAAGAAGTACCTAGGTAATAGTATCCGATGCACATGACCTGTTTTACAGATGCTAAAGCCTCCACCAAAAAGAAGAAATTGACTACTTGCTGATCATGAGCTTGCAGCCCCAGACCTACTGGTGTGGAAGGATGGATAATGTCTACCCCTGTGACATAACCCTGTTATCTCACCATCAACCAATCAGAGAATTGTGCATGAGCTAATCACACACCTTGGCATACCCCTCCCTCATCTGGTCTTTAAAATCGTTTTTCTGAAACCCATCGGGGATTTCACTCCTTCTGAGCACAAGCTGCCTGGACTCCTTGCTCGGTTCTTGCAATAAACAGTGCACTTCCCTTCACCACGATCCTGTCAGTAGACTGGCTTCACTGAGCACGGGCGAGGAGACCCAAGCTTGGCTCGGTAACAGCTTCACAGCTGTGGGCAGATGGATTGCCCAGGGGCCCAGCTGTGGATGAGCTGGGGTGAGCTGGGGTGACCTGAATGCTGTCACTGCTGCTCACAGATCAGAATGCCTACTGGGATCCAGGTTGTGAGCAGGGAGGGCAGCCCCTCATCAAGTTTCTATTGGACTTGCCCTTCCCCAGTACTTTCACCAGAGAAGGTAGACTTTTCTAAGAGTGGGTTTTTTTTTAAATCTATGCCTGTTGGAGGTTCTGGTTGCAGGTTTCTCTGGCACCCATCCCAGGGATGTGCAGAAGATCAGAGGGAACTGCAGGGAACTCACCACGTGGTCCTTCCCCCAGTCATGAGGTCTCTGGCCCATCCACCCTCTTCCACCCATCTTTCAGAGTCCTTGTATCATTTGTTGAACAATTTCCAGGGTATTTATTTGCTTTTAGGATAGATGAGCAGGGAAAGTTGAGTTTATGCAACTTATTTCAGGACCAAAATCCTAAATCCTTTTCAATTGAACATTCTAAATGCCTGGCAACCCCTCAGTTCAGTACAGTTCAGTTCAGTTCAGTTCAGACACTCAGTCGTGTCTGACTGTTTGTGACCCCATGAATTGAAGCACGCCAGGCCTCCCTGTCCATCACCAACTCCCAGAGTTTACTTAAACTCATGTCCATCGAGTCAGTGATGCCATCCAGCCATCTCGTCCTCTGTTGTCCCCTTCTCCTCCTGCCCCCAATCCCTCCCAGCATCAGAGTCTTTTCCAATGAGTCAACTCTTCACATGAGGTGGCCAAAGTAGTGGAGTTTCAGCTTCAGCGTCATTCCTTCCAATGAACATCCAGGAATGATCTGCTTTAGGATGGACAGGTTGGATCTCTTTGCAGTCCAAGGGACTCTCAAGAGTCTTCTCCAACACCACACTTCAAAAGCATCAATTTTTTGGCGCTCAGCCTTCTTCACAGACCAACTCTCGCATCCATACGTGACCACAGGAAAAACCATAGCCTTGACTAGACGGACCTTGGTCGGGAAAGTAATGTCTCTGCTTTTTAATATACTATCTAGGTTGGTCATGACTTTCCTTCCAAGGAGTAAGCATCTTTTAATTTCATGGCTGCAATCACCATTTGCAGTGATTTTGGAGCCCCAAGAAATAAAGTCTGACACTGTTTCCACTCTTTCCCCATCTATTTCCCATGAAGTGATGGGACTGGATGCCATGATCTTCATTTTCTGAATGTTGAGCTTTAAGCCAACTTTTTCACTCTCCTCTTTCACTTTCATCAAGAGGCTTTTTAGTTCCTCTTCACTTTCTGCCATAAGGGTGGTGTCATCTGCATATCTGAGGTTATTGATATTTCTCCTGGCAATCTTGATTCCAGCTTGTGCTTCTTCCAGTCCAGCATTTCTCATGATGTACTCTGCATAGAAGTTAAATAAGCAGGGTGACAATATACAGACTTGACGTACTCCTTTTGCTATTTGGAACCAGTCTGTTGTTCCATGTCCAGTTCTAACTGTTGCTTCAGTTCAGTTCAGTTCAGTCGCTCAGTCGTGTCCGACTCTGCGACCCCATGAATCGCAGCACGCCAGGCCTCCCTGTCCATCACCAACTCCCGGAGTTCACTCAGACTCATGTCCATTGAGTCAGTGATTCCTGTTGCTTCCTGACCTGCATACAGGTTTCTCAAGAGGCAGGTCAGGTGGTCTGGTATTCCCATCTCTTGAAGAATTTTCCACAGTTGATTGTGATCCACACAGTCAAAGGCTTTGGCATAGTCAATAAAGCAGAAATAGATGTTTTTCTGGAACTCTCTTGCTTTTTCCATGATCCAGCGGATGTTGGCAATTTGATCTCTGGTTCCTCTGCCTTTTCTAAAACCAGCTTGAACATCTGGAAGTTCACGGTTCACGTATTGCTGAAGCCTGGCTTGGAGAATTTTGAGCATTACTTTACTAGCGTGTGAAATGAGTGCAATTGTGCAGTAATTTGAGCATTCTTTGGCATTACCTTTCTTTGGGATTGGAATGAAAACTGACCTTTTCCAGTCCTGTGG
>NW_024070212.1:114770565-114802864 GCF_014754425.2 Oryx dammah
GTTGTCTGCGACCATTAAAAAGAATGAATCGGGTCTATACTAATTGTTGTTTGTCGCTAAGTCATGTCCGACTCTTTGCAACCCCATGGACTGCGGCACGCCAGCCTTCCCTGTCCTTCACTATCTCCCCTCCTGGAGTTTGTTCAAATTCATGTCTGTTGAATTGGTGATGCCATCCAAGCATCTCATCCTCTGTTGTCCCCTTCTCCTCCTGCCCTCAATCTTGCCCAGCATCAGGGTCTTTTCCAAATAGCAGTTAATATTCACCAAGCATTCACCCCGTGGCAGGTCTAATCCGAGCTCTTTGTGTACATTGATTCATAACAATCCTGCTCTGTAGATCCTATTGCTATTCCCCACCATGTAAAAGGGAGAATTGAGCCAGGGGAGGCTAAGCAGCAGCCCAGCAATGATGTACTCAGCTGGGGTCCAACTCCTGCAGCTGGTTCCAGAGTCCACATGCTTAACCACACACAGACACCACTGCTAATGATTGCTCTGGGGAAATGGGCTTGGGAGGGGGAATAAGGTTGAGCTTGACTTGTCATTTTATACTATTTATATTCTTTATAGTATATCTTTATCATATATCACCACATGTCAGCTTTGCACATTTAAAAAAACCCACTAATTTAAATAAATAAGCACAAAAGCATTAAAAAAAACATTTAAAGACTATGGAAAACAATATGGAAGTTACTTTAAAAAGTAAAAATAGAGCTACCACATTATCCAGCAACCTGACCATTGGGCATATATCAGGAAAAGATGAAAATTCTAATTCAAAAAGATACATGTGCCCCAGTGTTCATAGTAGCAGAGTTCACAATAGCAAAGACTTGGAATCAACATAAGTGTCCATCACCAAATGAATGGATAAAGAAGAAGTGGTATTCAAAAGGTCTACAAGCAACGGATGCTGGAGAGGGTGCAGAGAAAAGGGAACCCTCTTACATTGTTGGTGGGAATGCAAACTAGTACAGCCACTGTGGAGAACTGTGTGGAGATTCCTTAAAAACTGGAAATAGAACTGCCTTATGACCCAGCAATCCCACTGCTGGGCATACACACCGAGGAAACCAGAATTGAAAGAGACACGTGTGCCCCAATGTTCATCGCAGCACTGTTTACAATAGCCAGGACATGGAAGCAACCTAGATGTCCATCGGCAGATGAATGGATAGGAAAGCAGTGGTACATATACACAATGGAGTATTACTCAGCTATGAAAAATAATGCATTTGAATCAGTTCTGGTGAGATGAATGAAGCTAGAGCCTATTATACAGAGTGAAGTAACTCAGAAAGAAAAATACCAATATAGTATATTAATGCATATATATGGAATTTAGAAAAATGGTAACGATGATCCTATATGTGAGATAGCAAAAGAGACACAGATATAAAGAACAGACTTCTGGATTCTGAGGGAGAAGGTGAGGGTGGGATGATCTGAGAGAATAGAATTGAAACATGTATATTACAATATGTGAAGTAGATCACCAGTCCGGGTTCGATGCATGAGACAGGGTGCTCAGGGCTGGTGCACTGGGACGACCCAGAGGGATGGGATGTATGCCCATGGTTGATTTATGTCAATGTATGGTAAAAACCACTACAATATTGTAAAGTATTAAAAGAAATACATTTACCAAAAAAAAAGAAGTGGTATTATATGGAACAGAATATTACTCAGCCATAAAAAAGAATGAAATATTGCCATGCACAGCAACATGAATGGACCTAGAGACTATCATACCAAGTGAAGCACGTCAGACAGAGACAAATATCTTATGATGTCACTTACATGTGAAATCTAACAGGAAGATACAGATGAACTTAGTTTTATAAGACAGAAACACACTCACAGACATAGAGAACAAACTCAAGGTTCCCAAAGAGAAGAGGAGGAGAGGGATAAAGTAGAAGTTTAGGGTTAGTACATACACACTACTATATACGAAATAATAAACAACAAGGACCTGCTGTATAGTATGCGGAACATATTCAAAATCTTGTAATAATCTATAATGCAAAGGGAATCTGAAAAGCAATATGTGTGTGTCAATCACTTTGCTGTGAAACTAACACCTGAAACTAACACAATGTTGTAAACCAGCTATACTTCAATTTAAAAACAAAAAAAAAGGTGAAAGATTAAAAAAAATTAACTTTTGCCTTAAGCAATTTACAGTTCTGATAGCAACTTTTAAGGGATCTGTTCATTTTATAAGCAATTGTAAAGTTTATGGTAAAGGAAATGAAAAACATAAGAATTGTTCATAGGGTTTCTGGAAAATCTGGGTTAAGCGTAAGTGGTCCCCACACAGTGGACGGTGTTTGGCCAGAGCTGCTACCACCCTGGGGGCCTGAAATACCCAAAGGCGTTTACAGCGCTCCACACAGCAGACAAGCAACACTCTAAACAGAGCAGAATTGTGTGGCTTTTGAAAACGCCTTATAAATTATCCAATGTGAGGTCACAACAATCCTATAAGGTTTAATTTCCTCTTCTGCAAAATGGAGATATTAGTGTCCATTCACCTAATAACCCTGATCATTTACGTATTTATCTATGTTCGTATTCCCATTTCACAGATATGGAAAAGCAGTTTCTGGGGGTAAGAATGTACTTCTTGTTTGATCTTCTTTCCATAAGTGAGAGGGAGAAGGCAAGCATGGCTCTGATGCACCCTAGTCTGGAAGGAAGAGAGAAGGTGGTGATGCCCTTGATGTCCAGGGGATTTGGGAAGGACAAGCGGGCACGGTGAGCTGGAGCTGCTAGTGGTGCTTGGGGTCCTGTGGATTTGAGGTGCTCCAGTCCATTCTAAAGGAGATCAGCCCTGGGATTTCTTTGGAAGGAATGATGCTAAAGCTGAAACTCCAGTACTTTGGCCACCTCATGCGAAGAGTTGACTCATTGGAAAAGCCTCTGATGCTGGGAGGGATTGGGGGCAGGAGGAGAAGGGGACGACCGAGGATGAGACGGCTGGATGGCATCACCGACTCGATGGACGTGAGTTTGAGTGAACTCCGGGAGTTGGTGATGGACAGGGAGCCCTGGCGTGCGGCGATTCGTGGGGTCGCAAAGAGTCGGACACGACTGAGCGACTGAACTGAACTGAGCTACCTGATGCAAAGAATCGACTCATTGGAAAAGACCCTGATCCTGGGAAAGATTGAAGGCAGGAGGAGAAGGGGCGACAGAAGATGAAACGGTTGGATGGCATCACCGACTCAATGGACATGAGTTTGAGCAAACTCCGGGAGTTGGTGATGGACAGGGAGGCCTTGCGTGCTACAGTCCACGGGGTCGCAGAGTCGGACACGACTGAGCGACTGAACTGAGCTCGTAGACAGGGAAGCGGCGGCAGGCTCGGAGAAGGTTCCTCGGCGGCTGCCCTCCGCTCAACCCCCGAGGGCATCCTCCGGTCTCTTCCCGCCCCATCTACGCGCGGATGCTGACTCCGCCGACTTTTTCTTGACTGGCGAGGTCTCGGGACCCTCCCCGCGGCGTCGATCCTGGCGCTGGGGCTTCTCGCTCCAAAGTCCCCCTTACCCGCCGGCGTTCCCACGCATTAGTCGGCGGCTTTGGGGAAGGCGCCTTCCTGAGCCTCCAGGTCCCTTCTGTGAAGCCGGAGTGAACAGCAGAGTAAACTGCAGAGCTGGGATGGGAATTAAGTCAGAAAGCGTGCGGTCCGAGGGCGAGAAATGCCCCCAGGTCCCTCCGCGCCGAGGGCGCACCGCGGGGGCGCGTTACCGGCCCGACTCCCCAGGTGCGGGCCCGGCCTGCCCTCCCCGCCGCCGCCGCCTTCCTCCGCCAAGCGGGCTGTGGGCGAGGAGCGATGGTCTCTGCCCGGCGCTGGCGCCTCCCGCGCGGGCGCCCGGCTGCCCGCCCCGCCCGCCGCCCGCACCCGGAGGTGCTCGCCGCTCCCGGAGCTGGGCGGGGCGGGCGCCGCCCTCGTGATCCCCGCGGGCGCCCGGACCTCGCCCTCTCGCCGCCCTGCGCCCTGCCCGGCCCGATCGGCCCGCCTGGCCTCAGAGCCCCGAGCCCCGACGCCCGGCCCGTCGCCTCGCTCTCGCTGGCAGGACTGGAGGGGGCAACCCCGGGGTCCCGGCGGCCAGGGCCGACACCCCTGGGAACGGAGTCGGTGAGTTCAGGGAGAACCGGGGCGGTGGGCGGGTCCGCGGTGTGAAAACGCCCCCAACAGCCCCCCAGGTCCCGGTCCCTCCAGACTGATGAGGAGGACACGCCCAGCCCCCTCTCCATCCCACCCCCCCAACCGAACCCCAAAGCCAGGCTTCACCTGGAGAGCCTAACCGGAGGTCTGGGTCCTCGGGAGCCCATTTTGGGCAAATCGGTGGTCTCCATCAGAAGTCCTGTTGGCGATGGCCCTGCAGACGGGGCTGAGCCTGCCCCTCCGAGGAGACTAAGCTGGGCAGGTCACTCGGGCCGAGGCTATTTGGGGAGCGACTCCTGCCAGAGAGAGAGCCCTGGGGCGTCCTGGCATGGGAGGAGGGGTCCTGGATTGGGGGCCCCTGAAAGCCCCACTTGTATTGGAATTTTGTTTGCTGACAGGCCCCCAGACCAGCCCACAGGGCCCGGGGGACGGGGCTGCAGGTGAAGGGAGTCAGGTAGCGGCCACTGGCCACTGGCCCCTGCCCGAGCCAAAAAGTGAGGAACGCTTCAACTGTGGCCTGCCAGGCTCCTCTGTCCACGGGGAGCTCCACGCAGGAATACTGGAGGGGGTTGCCGTGCCCTCCTCCAGGGGACCTTCCCGACCCACCAGGGATTGAACACTTGTCTCTGGGGTCTCCTCTTTACACGAGCACCACCTGGGAACCCTGAGCCAGACCTGTGTACAAAGGCCCTCCGGTCTCCCAAGCTCAGACACCTGTGTCCTGCGCACCTTAACCACTTGTTGAGAAGAACCCCAGTCCATTTTCAGTTGGCCTGGGACCTTTACATTTTATGTGTTTTGATTTTTTTTCCTTCTTAGTTACATATTTCTTTCTGAAAGGCTGGAGTGATAAAGCGGGTGGCGAGGCCCCCACTGGCCCCCTGGGTGCAAAGGCAGCAATGCCCATCGCCGTGAAGCCCAGGGAGACGGTCAGGCTTAAAGACCATGGCAGTGGAGCAGTGACGTTGGCACCTGGGTTCAGCCACTCACGTCCATCTTTTACCACCTAGCCCTCTGCCGGCCACTCCACTAGGCCTCAGCAAGACCCAGCTTTCTCGGGCAAGAGCCCTGTACCTGGATCTCCAGGGCCTCATGCCTTAGAAACCAAGTACCATGCATAGGTCCCTGCGCTCCCCCTGTGTCCAAACTCCGGACACAGTGGTAGGTGCCCCGCAGGAGTGACTGAGGACTGCTCCAGGCGCACAGACTAGCAGGCACAGGGCCTTATTGATTGAGGCAGGAGTGACTGAAACGTTAAGGCCAGCTCAGGGGGAGGCTTGAGGGTTGGTGAAGAGGAGCCAGAGCCCCACAGGCTACTCGGAAGGGTGGCTTTGGTGCCCTCGGATGGCAGCATGGTGATGGCTCATGGGGCCCCCCGCCCCTGCCATCGGATCAGTGTTCGGGAGCTGCCTGTCTCATTCTTTGCAGAAGCAATCTCTAGAGGATGAGGCCCCCTCCCCTGCAACCACCCTATGACCTCTCCCTCTAATTCCGACATCCTGGCGTCACCCAAGGCTGGAGAGGGCCGGAGGAGTCATGGCACAGCTGCAAACACTGAGACCCGCAGAGGAAAGGGGCTGGTCCCTACTCGTGGGGGCCGGCTGGTGCCTGAACCAGGATGGGAACCCAGCCCCTGACCCTCAGGGCATCCTTGTCCCGCAGCATCACCTGGGGCTCCATCCTTGCTCTGGAGTCTGTAGCCAAGAATTCCGTGCAAGTGTGGAAGGATGTCCGTGTAGAAGCAAGGTTTCCAGCAGCTCCCCAGGGAGCTGAGAGAGTGGAGAGATGGAGCAGGAGGGAGGCAAGCGGCAGAGCCTGAGCTTCTGGGGTGATTTCAGAGCACCTGCAGGGGTGGGGTGCCTCCGGGGTAGAAACATGCTCATGTTGCAGCTGAGGAAGGTTGAGGGGTTGGTTGCATGTCTGGGAAGCCAGCCCTGCCTGCAGAAGTAACCACACAGCCCCGCTCTGAGGACAGCATTTGGGAAGCAGCCACAAAGGGTTAATGCACAGCCCCCCTGCCCCCAGCTAGCACCTGGGCCTTCCCCCTGAATGTGCCTGTACCTTTATCGGTAAGGGTTACCCACCTGATTCTGAGTCAGAGCGCATTCCTGCCGTTGTTAGTAGGGCATTGAAGAGGAACTTGGGCTTGCTGAAAAGTTTATCATAGGCAGTGACGGCTCGTTCTTGCCTTTGTTCCCAGGCTCAGGGGGCCCCTCCAGCCCAAGTTGTGCGTAGGAAGAACCCCCACCCATATTTCCCCTTAATGGGGTCAAAATATGAACTCAAATCTTTAACAGACACAGATGAGCCACGGCTGAAATGCAGTGATCTGGGTTCAGGCTGCCCACTTTGTAAAACCAGTTCCACTGTCTCTTTCCAACTTACTAACTTCCAGGTAGTGTTCTCTTTTCTCCCTTATAACTTATAAATGACGGGGGAGGGCTAACAGTCTCAAAGATTAACAATGTGATTAAATCTGAGCCTTGGGCCAGGCACAAATTGAAAGTATTTTGTTCAGGAAGCTCATGACTAGGCGTTATCTACACCCAAGTGGAACCAGGGGCAGATAGAGTCTGGGGAGTCTGCCCTCCCCAGCACACACACCCTGGGAGGTTCCCCCGGGCCAGGGCAGGTCAGAACCCTGTCCGCTCTGTGGGTCAGGAATGACCCATGTTAGTAGGGCATTTAGGCAGACCCAGGTCAGGCTCTGCTCCCATGTTCCCCCCTGGCTGTGGTGGTTGGAGGGATACCTGCTGGAGACCAGGGTCTTGGTGAGCAAAGTGGGGAGTGGTGGGAGAGATGACCGTGGCTGAAAGGCTGTCCCCTCCATGAATCCAGGGTCCTTACGCGTGGCCGTACCTGACAGACTGTCTGGTAGGACCTTCTACCACATCCCAAGGGCCCCCATCAACGTAGCAGCCTGACACAAGCCAGAAGGGTGCTAACAGCTCATGTCCCAGTTGCCAGTGTCTTTCGGTTTATGCCCTTTGGTTGCTGAAATCAAGCATATTCTCCATTCTGTTTAAGGTTATTTTCTAAAGATAGTTTTTAAAAAGCTTTAGCAACCTAAATGTCCATCAACAGAGAAATGGATAAAGAAAACATGGTACCTGCATACAGTGGAATATTCAGTTCAGTTCAGCCATTCAGTCCTGTCCGACTCTTTGCGACCCCATGGACTGCATCACGCCAGGCCTCCCTGTCCATCATCAGCTCCTGGAGCTTGCTCAAATGCATGTCCATTTTGTCAGCGATGCCATCCAACCATCTCATCCTCTGTTGTCCCCTTCTCCTCCTGCCTTCAGTCTTTCTCAGCATCAGGGTCTTTTCCAGTGAGTCAGTTCTTCACGTCAGGTTGCCAAAGTATTAGAGTTTCAGCTTTAGCATCCATCCTTCCAGTGAATATTCAGGGCTGATCTCCTTCAGGATGGACTGGTTGGATCTCCTTGCAGTCCAAGGGACTCTCAAGAGTCTTCTCCAACACCACAGTTCAAAAGCATCAGTTCTTCAGTGCTCAGCTTTCTTTATGGTCCAATTCTCACATCCATACATGACTACTGGAAAAACCATAGCTTTGACTAGACAGACCTTTGTTGGTTAAGTAATGGAATATTACTCTGCCATTAAAACGGAAATGCCATTTGCAGCAACATGGATGGACATGGATTGTCATACTGAACGAAGCCTGTCAGAGAAGGAGAAATATGGTATGACATTCCTTACATGTGTAATCTAAAAAGAAATTATACAAATGAATTTACAAAACAGAAGCCGACTCAAAGAAAACGAACCTACCCTTGCCCTGGGAAAGAGGAGGAAGGGATGGATAGGGAGTTTGGGATGGACATGTACACGCTGCTGTATTTTAAATGGATAACCAACAAGGACCTCCTGTAGAGCACAGGGAACTCTGCTCAATGTTGTGTGGCAGCCTGGGTGGGAGGGGAGTCTGGGGGAGAAGGGATGCACGTGTATGTATGGCTGAGTCTCGGCGGTTCACCTGAAACTATCACACTGTGGGTTAATTGGCTACACCCTAATGAAAAATAAAAGGGAAAAAAAAAAAGGGAAAAAAACTAGCTAGAACCAACTGGGTCCAAGATGGGAAAAAAAAAAAACTTTACCACCTCCGCCCACCCACCATCACCACCACCAACAACAACAAAATAAACTAACAAAAATAATTAAAAGCTTTAAGCTTCTGCTGCACTTCATCAGCTCACTGAATGGGAAGGCTGGTCACCGTAGTAAAGCCCCATATCGGGGACCACAGGCTGCTGACCCCTGGCTGCCCTGAGAACCCGCTTCCCTGGGAAGCATCACCTCCCAGCTGCATGGCATAGCGTCCGATGAACGGGGAGGGTCTGAAGTTTCCAGTCACTCTCCCACCACCGCCTGCTCACCCAGAAGTTGGGCCAGAGCTAAAAACAGGCACCGGAGTAAAAGTTTTCAGATTATGTCTACCCCATGAAGTACCGACAGTCCACTCTTGGGTTAGCTACGTGGGAAACTTGTTTTTCAAACTCTGTATTACCTCATTCCTGGCTTCATTAAACGGAGCATCGTGAACACACATCAGTTCCCCTGGTGGCTTAGACCATAAAGAATCTGCCTGCAGTGTTTGAGACCTGGGTTTGATCCCTGAGTCGGGAAGATCCCCTGGAGAGGGGAATGACTACACATTCCAGTATTCTTGCCTGGAGAGTCCCATGGACAGAGGCAGGCTACAGTCCATGGGATGTGGGGGGGTGGGGCGGTCACAAGCTGTCGGACACGACTCAGAGATGAACACTTTCACTTAACAACTCAGGGTCACCCCTGGAACCTCCGAGTTGGTGCTGCCATGATGCCCTGGTTCCCTTGAAGCACTGTGCCCTGGCCATCTCTCTCTGTTCACGTCTCAGCAGCTTTTGCCTGGCCTCACTCCAGGCAATGGGCAGCCAGCCTGGGTGTCTTCCCTACCCCATCCCTGGCAGGCACCCCCCTCTCCGGAGGTGACTCCCTGGTCCAGTATCACCAGTCCCCAGGCTGCGATCGACTTTGCTGTCTGAGCCAGGAAGCCAGGTGCCATCCTTGTTAGAAAGAAGCATCAAACAGGAGAGACAGGCTTGAGAGGGGCAGGGGGTACGTCCTCTGGGTGTGAAGTCTCCAGGTAGGGGTTCTGACCCCTAGTGGGTCATTCATCCATGGGTCATCAGTCACTGACCCACTCTAAGACAGGTAAGCTTGCATGGCAAGAAAAATATACTGGTTTCCTTTTGTTCTATTTTTCTCCCTCACACCTCTCAAGTTAAGTTTCTTGAAATGAAGCCTGAAATTGTGACTTTTCCTTTAGGAGAGGAGAGAGAATGCTGACTACTCAGCTGATAGTCACAGCTTTCATCTGCTCTGAAAATAGAATTTCAAATGAATGTTCTTCTTATGATAGAATTTTCTCAACGACAGTAAAAAACGAAGATGAATAAACCCCAGGCATCCATCAAATGACTTTTTGTTCCATTTTTTAAAGACAAACAGAAACTATGTGCTCTGGGGAAGCATCAAGAGTCAGTTTGGGTTTCATGTTTTCACGTCCAAAAATCTCAGTTCAAGTGTAAAGAAAATAGTTTGAATGATTCTGACCCATCAGGGCATCGTCTTAATACAACATTCATAACGCAGTGCTTGAGTTTGGAAATATTGAGAGGGTCAGTGCAAAAAAAAAAAATAGAAATTATTTTTCACCTATTTTAAAGCATAGTTTGACAGCCACGGGATCTCTTTGGCCACTTTCATTTTAAGTGGTATCTGAGTGTTACTCAGAAAATGACACTCTTCATAATTAACCTCCTGTACAGCAAACTTGCTTTCTAGCACAGAGCAAGTATTGTTTGCATTTGCACAGAGATCACTTTCAGGAGGTCAGCGTCAGTGAATGGAGATGCTGCTCAGAATTCAGAAGCAGATTTGCGTCTTTGGTTGGTGTTTAAGGCTTCCCAGTGAAACCAGACAGACTGGGTCCCTTCTCTGATGTTCCTGAAAAGCGGGTTTCAGTCCTTCATGAAGACTTGCTGAAGTCACACGGAGATTCTTGAGCTTTCTGTTCCCACCAGGATCCCGTCACCCAGACAGAATCTGCCCCCCAACCCCGTCCCACTAGAACAGAGCTGGACTGAGTGCAGCAGTCGTGGTCTCTGGCCAAGGGTCTGCAGTCCACCTCCCGCAGACCGGGGGGGGGGGGCACCAAAATGTATCCCCGAGTGCCAGGGGGAGGTCGCAGTCATCACGATACATGGAATGATGCTCTGCTAGCTGTTAGCAGGTGGGCGTGCTGGGGGAGGAGGAGGCAGGGGGAGGACCCCTCGAGGACCTTGTCAGAACACAGATTCTGAATCAGGAGGGCCCGGGCCTGGCAGTCTGCATTTCTCACAGTCTGGGAGATGCTGCTGGTCCACGGAGCGCACCCTGAGTAGCGAGAAAGGTGGTAAAGTTCTGCTTCTCTTGGTTTGTGACAGCTGGGTTTTCCTTCCTTTGTCCTCTTGATGTGAATTGAGATCTTGAGTGTTCAGAAAGGGCACAGTGTCATCTGACTTCTGACTCTGAGCTGTGGGGACTCTACACGTGGCTTCCCTTATTTTGACTGTGCATGTTTCCAGACACAGGTTTGCCTGTTTTCAAAAACGACCTAACCCAGGTCCAGCTCCCGGGAAATTGGTGTTTTCTGCATTGTCTCTTCCTCTGTGACTCGGCCGGCACCCGCACGGGCTTCCTGGGCTGACCCCTGGGCCTTGTGTTACTCCAGGTGTGACCTTGAGGAGCAGCAGAGATGGGGAAGACACTGGATCTTTCCAAGCTCACGGATGAAGAGGCCAAGCACGTCTGGGAGGTGGTTCAACGGGACTTCGACCTTCGAAGGAAAGAAGAGGAAAGACTAGAGTAAGTGTGTGTGGCGGGACCCTTGCAGTGTGGTCCCAGCATCCTCTGGAGGGGCTGGCCCCTTGGGGGTCTCTGGGCAGGCAGACGACAATAACTCAGTGGAGGACACTGGATGAAAGTCACGTGCTTTCTGACGTCCGTTCCCCCTTAATTAAAACAAGGAGCTCTGAGTTCCCTCCTGATGGTCAGACGTTCCCTGAATAGTTTTATTTCAACTTGACCCAGCGCCAGGGTGACATTCTCTGCTAATGCTAAGCCCACAACCTTGCATGAATAAAGGTGATGAAGAGGGAAAGTCTTGATGCTGATCTGCAACACCCAGGAGCCGGGATCAAGGGCTTTCAGGACAAAGGCAGACTTTTACCTCTTCGCAGCAGAGCTGGGGTGCCCCATCCTCACGGTGGAGGCCCCAGCACCATCTTGCAGGCCGCTCCCATGGGCTGAGCTAAAGCCCCCTTGGTGTTATATGTTCTTCCTCTGCTTTGCTTCTTCCTCCGCCAAACCTCCAAGGCTTAGCTGCCTCCCGGGCTCCTTTGTTGCCTCGGGGTATTTTGTGGGTTGGCAGGCCTATTGCAAAGGAGACATTAAGTGAAGACTCAAGGCGGGTGGGAAGTGGCCAAGGGAAAGGCCTGAAAGGCTCCTGCCGTGGTTGAGGGCAGAGAGGAGGGCAGAGCTGGGGTGAGGTGCAGGCAATCACGAGGCCGAGGGTCCAGCAGGACGTGGACTGGCTGTTTTCTGTGTGGCTTGCAGGCCTTTAGGCGAGGGAGTAAGAAGACCCAGATTCTGCTCTGCAGCCGGCAGGCTACTGAGAAGCGGTCAGATGAACTATCAAGGGGGAGCCAGAAAGTTTGCTGAAGGGCTGGCTGTGGGGTCTTGATTTTAGGGGCAGTGTTGAGGTCACGGATGACTCCAGAGGCAGGGCCTGAGTAACTGTGGGTTTGGAGGGGTTCTCACCTCACGCGGGGAAGCTGAGGGTGGAGCAAGTATGGAGGGAACCAGAACACAGATCTGTGGACACTGGGTGGTCTGTTAGACACGAAGTGGACGGGGCGGCCCCCCACACACCAGATGGGAGCCCAGCGAGACAGGACTGTGGGAGTGTCCACCTACAGAGGCCGTGGCTGCTGTAATCACGCCAAACCCCGCGGCCTAAAGCAAGCACACAGCTCTCTGCTGGGCCTGGAGCTCGGGAGTCAAGGTGTTGACAAGCTGTCCAGTGAAACAAGTTCAGTGGAGCCCAGCATCCCCTGGTGACGGTGGGGAGGGGTCTGGGGCAGCACCAGGAGGCTTCTTGCTGCCTCTCTGTGCAGCCCTCCTCCCCTCTGCTCTGTCCTGGGCTACAGGTCACCCCCAGCGTTTTCATTACGAAGCAGCTTTCACCCCACTGGTGTCTGGAGCCCTGACTCCCATCAGTTGCTGCCACCCAGGACCAGGGCCCAGAGCCAACCTTGGACATCGTCTTGGTGCTGACTGGGGCAGGCGCCCGCCTTGCCTCGTGTCTCCTGTCTTTGCCTCAGCCTGAGGCTGCGCCCGGGGTCAGAGCCACACGCTCTTAGTGACAGAGCCCTCCTGGTCTTTCCTGTCTGGAGATCACAGCCCCTCCAAGCAGCCCAGCTGTTGTCACTCTTATTTTTAATGGCAGCTCAGACCCTCCCATTCCACGCCTTTATAGAAGCACAGATTGATCAGAGGGCGGGGGATCCCAGTTCTCCAGGGAGACCTCTGAGGGCGTCAGCCCCTCCCTCTGTCCAGGCAGACCCCAGGTAGTTTTGCAGAAATTCTTGCTTCTTGCCTACAGGGAGCACTGCACCCTCCTGACCCCCATCACTCTATTTGCCATATTTCCTGTAGTCATTTCAGGTTACAAAGGGGAGACACACCCTGGTAGCCTCCAGTTACTGCTAGAAAGGAAGTCTCCAAAGGATCCCACTGGTGACACCCCCTCTCCTGGGGGGGCCCGTGGATCAGGTCAGGTCCCTGGTCAGTCATTTAAGGTCAGGGTGACATCCTTGTTCAGAAGTCCCCGAAGCCTTCTGCTCAGAATTTAGTGTCTTCTCGGCCAGACATGTGACAATCAGGGATGAGCTTGTTAAATACAACAGCGCAGGACCTGGTCCCTGGAAGTGTCCGCATGCAGAGAGGTGGTGGCTGGGAGAATCCACGCCAGAGCCAAGGCGAGGATGCTGAAGCCCCAGAAGTGCTCCTGTGTTAGCTCCTCCTGTGCTCACCAGCCCGCTGGTGATGCGCTTGGAAGAGATAAGCCATGGGGCTGAGCGAAGGGCATTCGTGGAAACACTGATGTGCTTGTCTCTTGCTGGGTGTTGTTGGTTATCCGTGCAGCAAGAGGTGAAGCCACCTCTGCCTGTGACAAGCCTTTTCCCCAGTGTCCCCCTGACCCCCGGGAGCAAGACCCAGGCATGTGGTCATGCGGCTCCATGAGACTAGAGCCCATGGGTTCATGTTCCACTCAGGTGGGGCTGAGACCTAGGAAGGGCACAGCTCAGAATACAGCCTATCTGGCGTTTGGAGACTGACATTGGTTCTGTAGAGTGCATTAGCTAAAGTACCAGCGGTCTGTTATGAAACTGAAGACATTTTAAAGATCATAAACCTCCTTCTTCCTGGCCTCATCTCAGTGTTAATCTGCATTTAACCAGTTTCAATGTTAACCATCCATTTCCTGCAACCACAATATCCCAGTCTCTGTAGCACACTGGGGTTTCTGCACGGTCCCTTGGGGTCCTCATGGACTCTCCCAGTTCCTGGGTCTCTAGTCTCTGAATCACAACTGCCTGCATGTAGGCACTGGCCCTCAGCTGAGCACTGAGCAGGGGCCTGTAATAAACTGAGCAGCTCAGGGGTTGTTCAGGTGAGCAGGGTTTTTTTAATTGTTATTGAAATATAGTTGATTTACAAGGCTGTGTTAGTTTCAGATGTACAGCAATCAGATGAGTTTGTGATGTCTTTGACACACTCCAAAAGAGAGGCCAAATGGATGGGCCAGCTCAAAACCTTACCAAGGTCATTGAGAGAAAAAAGTCAATAGAGGGGAAAAAACTGTGAAACCAAGAACCAAACATATTCATTACTTTGAAAGAACTTTCCCACCCTGAATACACATCAGATGGACACAATGTGTGCGCTCAAGGTCGGTTCACCAGCCGCAAGGTCGATTTACTGAGAGACGATTCACAAAATATACCAATTAGGAAACAATCAAACAAAAACGCATTCCATTTCATATTTACAGAGTGAACAGAAGTGTGTGTTAGCTGGGTTGCTGTTTGGTTTTTCTCCCCAAGTGGGAGCACCCCCTGTAAAGGATACTGGGGCAGGGCCTGGGCGAAGGGTCCAGCACCCTCTTCCACGTGGTGGGAGGGACCAGCACTTTGACTTCTATCAAAGTGAGTGACCTGTGAGCTGGCCCAGGCCCTGACCCAATGCCCAGTGCCTGGTAGACCATCCCCACAACATAAAAGCCTCTGACCCCTCAGCCAGGCCTGACCTCCTGCCGTTTGTGGGGGACACTTGCGGCCCTGTGGGGAAGACAGATGCCAGCCGGTGTTGAAGGGCACAGGCTGGAGCATCTTGGTCTGTGTTCGCTGTGAGCCTCCTAACAAGATGTCCCGCATAGAACCCATTTGTTCCAGGGACCACCAGGCCTGCTGGTAGACCTCTCGGACAGCTCCCCTCCAAACTGACCAGGAGGATGTCCCTGGAAGGCTACCTCCTGAGGGACAGAGGCCGTGTGGAGCTTCCAAACAGCTTTCCTTGCAGACTGTTTTCGGAATTTAAGGAGGAAGGGGGGCCGTATAGCCTCTGATTTAGCCCCAAGCAGATATAATGTCTCCCTGAAGTTGGCTTATGCGACCAGCGACTGGAGAGTGTATTTACTGTGCGGAGTGTGATGTTATTCTCGGCTTCCCCTGAGAACACAGGGCTGCACTCCAGAGGACCCCAAACCCCAAAACGCACAGAAACCGTTAGGCAGCTCATCAAGCCTTCACTCCCCTCCAAGACCCCAGGCCTTGGCATGAGCTCGCCTGCTTCTTCACAGAAGCCTCGAGGCTGCCAGGCATCACCTCTCCCATCCCTGCACCTACCGTATTCACAGCCACCCTGTCTTGCCTCTCCGGGTCCTCGCCTCCGAGTACCTCGCCTCCGGGTCCTCTGGACCTTTCCGCTGCTCCCAGCTCCTGGAGCTGCCTCAGCTACTCCCTTTCTGTCCTCTGGCTTCCGCTTGGAATGTCAGCAGGGTCTAGCACCACATTGAAACAAAGCAAAAGCAAGAACAAACAAACAAAAACACAGAAAGCCTTTCCTTTGGCCCCAGCGCCCTGCTACGTGCTGGCACATCTTGCTCCCTGAACTTAAATGATCCAAGCGCTGCACATCCTTCCATCTGCCTCCTGTTCCACTGGTCTGTCTTTGCAGCTGCGCCTCGGGGCCCAGTCGAAGCCCCTTCTCAGCCCCTAGTTTTCCCTGACCTTGGACTCTGCCCTCCTTACCGATCCCGTGTCTGTAACTGACGTGTTCCTTTTCCCACACCTTCCTGGCTTTTCTGTGTGGTTACTTTGAAGGCCCCTCTTCCTTCTTCTGGTGCATTAAAGGAATAAGTTGCCTAAGACATGTCTTCTCAAAGTCCATGACAGCATCTGGGCCCCTTCAGATCTTTAATCTTTCACATACCCAAAGGACACAGAATTCCTACACTGTTTAAACTGCTTCAGACCAGGAAAAAAAAATGTTCATTAGGCTCACTCTGATACCCTATATTAACAAAGATAAAGGAGGAAAAATACAGCTCAGTTAAATCACCATTTTAGGATGCCTAAGGCTGTAATGGAAGCCACTAGCCGCATGTGTCTATTTAACTTAATTGAATACAATTTAAAAATCAGTTCTTCTGTCTCATTAGTCATATGTCAAGTTTTCAGTAGCCACACACATGGATGGTGGCTGCCACACTGGACCAACAAATATAGAACATTTCCATCATCACTGAAATTGTATTGGACATCACAGGCTAAGGAGACAAAACTTATGCTTATCTCAGTACTGTGGAAGAATGGTTGATAGCACACTATTTTTGATGATTTTTTTAAGTAATAAAATTGAAATTAAAGGATACTTTTTTAACATGATGAAAAAAATGCTTCAAACAATAGCCATCATGATATATTAATGTTAGAAACAAGAATTTCTTTCGTTGCCACTTATCATGACCAATTTAGCATGTTCTATTAGCGCTGCTGCTGCTGCTGCTGTTGCTGCTAAGTCACTTCAGTCGTGTCCGACTCTGTGCGACCCCATAGATGGCAGCCCACCAGGCTCCCCTGTCCCTGGGATTCTCCAGGCAAGAACACTGGAGTGGGGTGCCATTGCCTTCTCCATCTATTAGTGCTAGCCAGTGCAATTAGAGAAAGTAACAAAATAAGCAGTTTACCAGTGGACAGGGAAATCCAAAACTATTACCTGGAGAAGATTAAAAACTAAGATAGTTACCTACAAAAAAAAATTTTTTAAGGGAGAATTTAGTAGTCTAGCTATATAAGATACAAGAATATAAAATAAAATTGCCAGGGTCCAGCCCCCGCAGGATCCAGGGGAACCCGAAGGAGAAACGGCACTGGCGAATGAATGAATGAATGAGAGAGGAATAGAGGAGAGAAAGAGGCTGATATTCCTTGGTTAACACAGAAAGCCAATAAAGCCCCAAGACAAGGAGCTTGCCATGTTCACGGAGGCCACAGGTGCCCTCCCGGTCTCCCGAGGGAATGAAGACACAAAACATCTTCCCGTTCAGGTCTTAGAAACCCGGGCAGATAAGTGAACGCAGGAAGCCTTTATGCTCTAAGGGATCAGCCTGAAAAAGAGAGTAAGAGAAAGAAAAAAAAAGACACGGGGTGACCAAGCTTTTTCGAGCAAGGCCCCTTACTTTATTTTCAAAAGGGACTTTTATACCTCAACTTGTACATAGAAGGAAATGAAAGATGCAAGGTTATACAGAGTCAGCCCAAACATTCCAGCAGTTTTGCCCTTATCGAAACCAGGATTTTTTCTGCAAACCTTTCCCACAAATGATGTTGTGTACATTATCTTCTGGCCTTGAAGGCCTGTGAACATTTTATGACCCTCTTTTGATAAAGGCTGCTCAACCAGAAAACTTATTTTCCCTCAAAGTGTTTTTTCTTTATATTTCTAATCTATGTCAGCCTCAGAAAATGCTAAACAGAGTTACATTTCTCACGGAGCAAAGGTGCAGTGAGTTACAAGAAAGAACCAATTAGCTCAAAGGTCTGGTGTGGTTAAATTCAAGGCTACACTTGTTTTTCTTACATTCCAACTATGCTAACTAATACACTCCCAGGTGCACAGTGGATAAGAGATATGGGAACTTAGCAACAAGCACTGGCCCAATAATGAAATCCTACACCAGCACTACTCTAGTAACTTTTAACTCTTTGAAAGGCTCTGTGTTTTAGGCTTCCCGGGCCTCTCACAGTTGGGAGGCTGTGAACAATTATATGTGTAGCTGCAAGAGTCTGGATAGACCTGCCAAGCAAGCTAGAATGCCAACAGAGGGGGTTTGAATTGAAATATTCCTCTCATGTCCAGGAGACTTATTAGTTAGAGCCCTAAGTTGATTTTCTCCAGAGAAAGGTGGTCGGGGATAGCCCCCTGTTAATGTCAGGAGAGTTGGTGAAAGGCTCAAAATAGTAAGACAGATTCTGGTTTTGGGGTAGATGCTCGAGCTGGTCTAGGGAGCCCCTCGAGTCCTGAAGCCTTGCTTAACAGTTCTCTTCCACATGACCTTGTCATGGGTGGGATGGCCTGTGCTGGCTCCCGGCAGAAAACCAGTGTCCCCTTTGTAGACATCAGAGGTAACCAATTAGAATGTACATAGAAAAATCCTATTTATATAAAAAAAAAAATATGAAGTACCTAAGGAGGAAGGGGAAGGTGAGGTGAATTGGGAGATTAGCTTTGATATAAACACACTCCCATGTATAAAATCAACAGCTAGTGAGATCCTGCTGAATAGCACAGGTAGCTGAATTCGATGTTCTATGATAATATAGATGGGGGAGTGGGTGGGACGTCTAAGAGGGAGGCCCTATGTGTATACATACAGCTGACTCACTTCATTGCACAGCAGAGACCAACAGAACACAAAGAACTATAAAGAAATTATACTCCAATAAAAAAAAGAAACATGTCATAGCCATATAAAGAATAGTGTAAAGCATCACTAAACAACATACCAAAACTGTACATGGTGACAAATGGCATCGCATCCTCTGTATGGGAAGAATGCTGCAGTGACGTTGGCTCTTAAGGAATTAGTGTCAAATTCCTAAGGCATTTGGGAGAAAATGAAAAAAACATTATAGGAAATGAAGACGTAAGACACAGGATTTAAATAAGACTAATAATCAGCATGGCCGCATTCCAGGAGATAACAAAAAGTATTTAATGCTGCATTAATTAGCATAACACGGGCCTTTCCCAGATGGAAGTAATCAGTGAACCAACGTGAAAGTTCTAAAATGCGACCAAGCGTGTGTAACACTTTCCAGTACAGTGGCAGCATTTCATATCAGTGAGAAAGGGAAGGATTAATTAAAGCTGAGTGTCGGGACAGTTGACCATGAGTGCAAGACTGGGGGAGGGAGTGTGACCTAAGTTCAATTTCTAATTGATATATTAAAAATGTAAAGCATGAAACTATGGAAGTTACTGGAAGAAAATATAGATAAACATGTACCTAATCTTGAGGTGGAAAACCCTACATGTGACAAGACAGGTAGAAATCACAGCACAACATATCGGTAAGTATTGACTAAATACGTACCTCTGAATTTAAAAAGACAATGTTTAATTTTTTTTAAATTAGAAGAAAGTTATAACAGAAATGGCAATGAGTTATATCTTTGACCTATAAAGAAAGTCTTAAAATTGGAATGATAAAGAAGTTTCCAAATTAGAAAAACACAGAAACCCCCAGGTTTAAAAAGGAAAGGGGAAATGAGAATGCATGGGTGACTCATGTCGCTGGGTGAGGACCCGAATTTTCCTACATAGAACACTGTTTTCAAGGGCACAGCCCACAAGTCAAATATTAGGCTGTGAACCATCCCCAGAAAGGCAAACAGGTGGTGATGTGGATTTGTAATCTTTGCAAACAAACCCAAATGCCTGAGATTATCCATGAAAGATCTCCTGGTGTGAGGCATGGCTTGCAAACCATGACTTGCTTTAAAAATAAATAAATAACGAGGAATTTGAAGTCGCCCTTTGCTGGGCCACTTAGCACCACTGACAGACAACTCCAGGGTTGAAAACACAGAAGCTAAACCAGGAAGTCAGCTGCCAGCAAAGCCTGGAGATTAACTTTGGTCTGAGATCACTTGCGAGATTTCGGTGAGGCTCCCTCCCAGCAGTCTGTCGTTCACACATCACTATATAATTCCTCTTTATCCTTTTTTTCATCATTTGCTCACTCTGCTCAGAAGAGTTCAAAGAACTTTGCTGCTGTTCAGTCACTAAGTCGTGTGTGACTCTTTGCAAGCTCATGGACTGCAGCACTCCAGGCTCCTCTGTCCCCCACATGTCCTGGAGTTGCTCAAACTCATGTGCATCGAGTCAGTGATGCCATCCAACCATCTCATCATCTGCTGCCCCTTCTCCTCCTGCCTTCAATCTTTCTCAGCATCATGGTCCTTTCCAATGAGTCAGCTCTTTGCACTGGGTGACCAAAATGTTGGAGCTTCAGCTTCAGCATGAGTCCCTCAATGGATATTCAGGGTAGGTTTCCTTTAGGATTAACTGGTTTAATCTCCTTGCTGTCCAAGGGCCTCTCAAGAGTCTTCTCCAGCACCTCAGTTTGAAAGCATCAACTCTTCCGGGCTCAACCTTATTTATGGTCCAACTCTCACATCCATACAAGACTGCTGGAAAAACCACTGAACCTCAGCAAGTTTCCATTTCCCTCATTATAATTCCTGACACTTATTTGTATAGTCAGGACCTTGGATCATGTACTTTCTTTTGATCCTTACTGCTTGAAGCTTGTCCTCTTTCAGCAATTCTCTCTGACACTTATGTTTCATTTGGTTGACCTACTTTTAATACTATTGTCCCTCAGTTCTGTGTCCCATTGGTTCTTTCGCACTCTTTCTTAAGGGTCATACTAGAGATTCAATTTTCTCAGGAAGGACAGGGGGTAGGAAGTTCATACTTGAAATCTCTCGGTTGGGAGTAAGATCTCTGCTTACACACTTTCCCCTCTGAAACCTGGAAGAATAACAAACCCCCAAACGTGCCCATTTCCTAATCCCCCAATCTATGAGTATGTTGGGCTATGTGGCAAAGGGGAATAAAAATTTCAGGTGCAATAAAACCTGCTAGTCAGGGGCCTGGCTGTGAGGGGACAATCGGGTTAACCGGGTAGGTCAGTGTGATCACAAGGAGCCTGATAAATAAAAGGAAGGGGGAGACAGGACAGTGTATAAGTGTCATTTATTGTGAGAAGGACTCAACCTACCACTGCTGACTCTGAAGATGGAAGAAGAGCCGTGAGCCAGAGAATGCAGGTGCCTTCTAGAAGCTGGAGAAAACAAGGGACCAGACCTTCCCCCAGAGCCTCCAGGGAGGATCACACTCCTGCCAACACCTTGATTTTAGGTGCCATCTAGAACTTTCATAGCTAGAGAGGAGAAGTCAATGCCTGGCTTCAAAGTGCCAAAGGTCAAGCTGACCCTCTTTTAGGGGCTAATGCAGCTGATGCCTTTAAGTTGAAGCCAGTGCTCATTTACCATTGTGAAAATCCCAAGGCCCTGAAGAACTGCCAGATCCACTATGCCTGTGTTCTATAAACGGAGCAGCAGAGCCTGGATGGACAGCGCATCTGTTTACAGTATGGTTCACTGGACATTTTAAGCTCACTGATGAGACCCACTGCTCAGAAAAAGATTCCTTTCAAAATATTACTACTCACTGACAATGGGAAACATCCCCCAAGAGCTCTTATGGAGATGAACAGTGATATTAATAGAGTTTTCATACTTTATAACACACATCCACCCTGCAGCCCATGGTTCAAGGAGGAATGTTGACTTTCAACATTCTTAATCTTTAAGAAATCTTTTTTCAGGAGGCTGTAGCTGCTGTAGATAGTGATTCCTTGGATAGATCTGGGGAAAACAAATGGAAAACCTTTTGGAAAAGACTTGTCATTCTAAATGCTTTGAAGAACACCTGTGATTCATGGGAAGCGGTCAAAGTATCAACATTAGCAGGTGTGAAAGAAGTTGATTCCAGCCCTCACAGGTGGCTTTAAGGAGTTCAAGACTTCAATGCAGGAAATCACGGCAGATGTGATGGAAGTATCAAGAAAACTAGAATGAGAGGTGAAGCCTAAGATGTGAGGGAATTGATGCAATCTCATGGTCCAGCTTAAACAGATGAAAAGTTGCTTCTTACGAATGAGCCAAGAAAGTGGTTTCTTGAGATAGGTCTATCCTGGTGAAGATGGTGTGAAGGTTGTTAAAATGATTTTTTTTAAAAGCATTTAGAATATTCACAAACTTGGTTGGCAAAGCAAGAACAGAATTTGAGAGAATTAACTCCAATTTTGAAAGAAGTTCTACTGTGGGTAAATTGCTGTCAAATAGCATTGCATGCTACAAAAAAATCTGTCCGTGAAAGGAAGAGTCAATCCACAGAGCAGACTTCATTGTCTTATTTTAAGAAGCTGCCACCCCGGCCTTCAGCAACTGCTTCCCTGATCAGTCAGCAAACATCAACACAGAGCTGTCCCCCCACCGTCAGAGAGAACATGACTCAGAAGATGGTTAACGATTTATAACGCTTAAGTGCTTTAAAGTGTGTGCATCGTTTTTTCAGCCATAATGCTATTGCATACCTACTAGACCTCAGTATAGTGTAAACATAACTTTTATTTACACTGGGAAACCAAGAAATTCCTGTGACTCACTTTATTGCAATACTCACTTTATTGTGGTGGTCTGGTCCAAACCCACAGTAACTCCGAGGTGTGCCTGAATTACCGCCAGATGTTTGCCCTTCTCTGCCCTGGCCATCCTCTTCTCTCTGCACTCCTGTCTCTTCAGCCCTTTCCTCTGCATTCAGGAGAGTAAACGTGTGGCTTCAAAATAAGTGGTTCTCAAGCATTTTGCCCTGAGGGACCTGTTAGATTCTTAAATTTTTGAAAACTCCAAAGAGGTTTTGCTTCCCTGGGTTATATCTGTCTATACTTACCCATCAAAAATTGAAACTGGGCATTTAAAAAGTAGTTTTCATTTATTTAAACGAACAGTAGCCCCCTTATAACTTAATAAAAATTTTATGAAAAATAAATTTTCCCAAAACAAAAACATAAATGAGGACAATGGCATTGTTCTGTGTTTTTTGAAAACCCCTTCCACGTCTGGCTTGATTGGAGATGACTGAATTCTGATATTTCCTCTGCACTCAGGGTGTTGTAATGTGTTGTTGAAGAAAATCAGACTTCATACAGATGTAGTAGGGAAAAGAAGGAGGAGCCTTTCCAGATGATTATGGGTGTTGTGTTCTGACAATACATGAAAACGCTGTGACTGGTAGTTTCTTGAAGCTGTAATGTGGAATCTGAAACCATGTCAATGAACTTTCCCTTCCCCGTGACATTAAAATCTGCTGGTCTATGTCGCACGTGGAATGGTTCTTCTATCCGCATGTGCTTTGGTGACACCTGTGCAGACTTCCCCGATGTCAGTACATTTCATTATACATAATCAAAGCAATCACATTCACCATCTTCACTGCTGATCTCATCAGAAACCTCTCTGTGACAGAAAACTCTGAAGCTCAGGGCAGCAGAGACATAAAAGTTTTCCAAAAGCCTTCTCTGAGCTTGAAAGCCTGGATTTTGTCACCAGCAACTAATACCATCACTTGACATACTCTTTAATTAATTAATTAGATAATTTTGGGCTGTGCTGGGTCTTTGTTGCTGCATGCAGGCTTTTTCCAGTTGCAGTGAGCATCGGTTATTCTTCACTGCTGTGTGAGGGCTTCTCATTGCGATGGCTTCTCTTGTTGTGGAACTCTAGGGCCAGTCCATCCTAAAGGAAATCATCCCTGAATATTCATTGGAAGGACTGATGTTGAAGCTGAAGCTCCAACAATACTTTGGCCACGTGATGTGAAGACCCGACTCATTGGAAAAGACTCTGATGTTGGGACACATGGAGGGCATGAGGAGAAGGGGGTGACAGAGGATGAGATGGTTAGATGGCATCACCGACTTAATGGACATGAGTTTGAGCGAGCTCTGGAAAATGGTGAAGGACAGGGAAGCCTGACATGCTGCAGCCCGTGGGGTTGCAGAGAGTCCGACACGACTGAGCGACTGAACAGGGCAGGCGGCTTCAGCAGCTGCAGCTCACAGCTCAGTAGTTGTCGCACGTGGGCTTAGTGGCCTGGTGGCATGTGGGGTCTTCACGGACCCGGGAAGAACCCGTGTCCCCTGCATTGGCAGGCAAGGTGGATTCTTAACCACTGGACCAGCAAGGAAGTCCCACTTGACATGCTTTCAATCAGAGACACTTCATAAGCCATGCTTTCCTTTCCTTTCTGAGAGCAGAGGTACAGTCTGTTCCTCTGGCTGGATCTGTTCCGAGAGCCCAGAGCTTTCACCCACCACTACTTTTGCACTGCCAGTGCAGGGGCCCAAGAGCAGGAAAGACAAACTTTAGTGTTATTATGAAAAGACTTTTGACATTGTGGCCCCTGTCGAGGGGTCTAGGGTACCCCTGGCGGCCCCTGGACCACACTTTGAGAACCGCTATTCTGAATCACTGGGCTTGACGTTCTGCCCATTCCCCTCCTCATCACCAGCTTCGGTTCCTTTCCATCTTCACTTTAGCCCAGTCTTCTCCATCCCAGCGGATGTGGTCTGTGGTCTGTGGTCTTTCTGGACCACCATCTCAGCCTGGCTTCTCCTTACCTCCTGCTCCTCCCCTTATGCCCACTCAGCACAGCACACAGGTGGCTTCAAGCCTTCCTCTGTTTCTGGTGGTACATCTCATCCAGGCATCTGTGTTCCTAAAGGTGACCTTGACCTGCAGCTTCCTGTCGGGCCTTTGCCTACTGAAGCGTGTGTAGTGCAGGGACATCTGGTCAACCCCATGTTTGCTTTCGGCAGGCTGTGGATGTCTCTGGCCCCTCAGATTCTCCAGGTTGGTGGATATGCTCTGTGGCTGGCCAGCATCTGGTGCTGGACCAACATAGGGTCCCCGTCTTCCCGCCCTCCTGTTCTCCCGCTGTGAAGAAGAGAAGTTATGTTTTAAAGAGTCTAAAGCAGAGTATCTTTATCTGTTCCCCCCAAATTCAACACCTGAAATACATCCACCTCCTCTGGACTCTGTGAGCTCTTATTTAAGAGGACCTCATGCCCTGCACTTTTGCATCCTGAGATCCCCCTGCCTCCCCATATCCTCATCTCTTTTCCCAGGAGGTCTGACTCTACCTGGGATGGAGAATGAGGACACTTATGGAGAGAAGCTGGACAAGGCCCTGCCCAGCCACGGGGTGGCCTCTAGGTTCTCTGGCTGAGGTAGAGACAGCAAGAGTGGAGCTGAAGACTAGGCCCTTCCCCGGCCAGGTGCTCCGCGGGGCCAGGTGGGAAGCCTGAGGCAGACACTTTCCTTGCCTTGTCAAGGCAGTTTTATCTAGACTGGCAGTGAATAATCGTTTCAGGTTCCTGCTACCTCTAGACTGTGTTTCTTGGCTTGGGGGCCAAGAGTCTTATTTTGCATCTGTCTTCATGCCTACTTTAGTGCACAGCCGGGAGAGGGAAGTCAGCGCAGCGCAGCCAAAGCCTAGCTTGATCAGGAGGTTCCCCGAGCTCCGTAGAATCACTGCCTTGTCTTAGACCCCCACCCTGCTCTGGGGCGTCCCCATCAGAAGCCACAGTTTCTGCGGAGTTCTCTGGAGACAATGGCATCTAGTGTCTGGCTAGTTTCTGTTGCTAAGAATGGATTAATTTGATCTCATCTAAAACTAAAAATATTACATTTGGCAGACATTCTCTGCAGCCAGAACAAGAGCAGTGTGTTCATTGTTGGGGGCACATTTTCCAGTCAGTTTCACTTGGCAAGTTCACCAGGAAGCTGCGATTGAACACTTGCTGGTGTGAAGAACTAGTTTTCCCGGGACTCTTCAGTCTTATTCTGGAAAACCAACTTGGGGAGTCAGCTCAACCTGCTCCAGGAGGAAATACTGTCTGACTTTGCCCTTAGGACTCTGTGTAGCCTTTTTAGGGAGGTTATTCGGACAACTCAGACAGTAAAGAATCTGCCTACAATGCAGGAGACCTGGGTTCGATCTCTGGGTTGGGAAGACCCCCGGAGAAGGGAATGGCAACTCACTCCAGTATCCTCACCCGGAGAATCCCAGGGACAGAGGAGCCTGGCGGGCTACAGTCCATGGGTCGCAAAGAGTCAGACACGACCGAGGGACTGAGCACATCCAGGCAGCAGTGGGACCACTGTGATTCTGAACCTTAATGGCTCCCTTCACCTGGTCCGGGTTGAGCTTCTCAACTCTCACAATCAGGTCCCGACCTGACCTCCACTTACCTAGTATTGTCCCCAGCTCAGCACCATTTGCTCAGGCCAGGGAGGCAGAGCGGGTGTGGCCAGCCGGGCCCTGGAGAAGGCAGCATCACCCCGACATCCGGATGAGGCTTCTCGCCCTCTCCTGTTGCTGTTCCGACCAGACCAGGGCCTCCTGGATTTCCTGTCTTCTCTAACCTCCTCCTCTGTTTATTCATTTGGCTGTGCTGGGTCTCAGTGGTAGCATGGGGGATCTTCATTTGCAGCACTCGGAATCTTTAGTTAGAGCATGTAAACTCTTAGTTGCAGCCTATGGGATCTAATTTTTCTTAAACAATGGAACCGGGCAACAGATTTACTCTAGATGACCGTGTGGCCTGACAAGGGTGCACCCCTCCAGGGTCCCCCCAGCCCCATCTCTGCTAGTTTCTTGGAGCCACCAACCCCACCTGGTCTGAGGGAGCTTGGACCCTGGGTCCTAGTGGCCATGGGTCCATGCTTGTCCAGCTGCACAGGGTGCCTGGGCAGAGCCTGCAGGCTGTGGGCTTTGCATCAGAAAATCTCGGCTCAGGGTCAGAGCTGGGGAATGAACCTGGGCTCCAGGACCTCTGTCCATCCTCCTCCCGTTACACTGAGTCACATGAGATTGTGCGGGCCATGGTGGGTGTCCCCCTCCAGTGAGGCTGAATCTGTATAGTTTGCCCCCTTTGGCAATGAAAGAAAGTCATGGGCATACTGCCTGGGAAAATGTAACCTCATAGAGAGTCACAGAAGTGCTGAAATGCAATTTCACATCTATGAACGTAGCAGGTTTCGATTCCAGCCTACCTGGATGGCACATGTTTGAACCCAGCCTGCTGGTCTTCCCTGGAGTGGGATGGGGTGGGTGCTGTGGACATAAGGCCTGTCTATAGCACCATTACCTGACTTTGGGGTCGCTGTTGTCTGAATCTCTGAATTTGATAGCTCTGTGTGTGCGTGTGTGCACTTTTAAAGCTTGTTGCAAAAACAAGGGGTCCAATATTTTCTTGTTTCCAATAAAGGGGGTTGAAGGGCAAGATTAAGAAGGAAAACTCCAAGAGGGAGCTGCTTTCAGACACGGCCCACCTGAATAACACCCACTGCGCCCACTGCCTGCAGCCCTACCGGCTCCTTGAGACCCCCAAGAGGCAATGCCTGGACTGCCATCTCTTCACTTGCAGAGGCTGTGGCCACCCCCACCCAGAGGAGGAAGGCTGGCTCTGTGATCCCTGCCACCTGGCCAGGTGAGTGGGATCTCGAGGTCGGAGGGTCCTGCAGATGGGGGGCTTGGCCTGTCCCTTCCAGGGACTCGTGTGTCTGTGTGTGTGTGTGTGTGTGTGTGTGTGTGTGCATGCGCGCATGCGTGCACCCCCCAGGGCAAGGCGTGAGCCTGAGCTCCGTGTCCCCGCCTGCAGGGTCGTGAAGATGGGCTCACTGGAGTGGTACTATGGGCACGTAAGAGCCCGCTTCAAGCGCTTCGGGAGTGCCCAGGTGGTCCGGTCCCTCTGTGGGCGGCTGCAGAGAGCAGGTAAGGAGTGGGCCTCCTCCCCAGGTGTCCGATTTGGCACCTAGACTCTGTATTTTCAGTAAACATTTCCCGTTGAGTCTGATGATAATCAAGACTTGAAGAGATGGATTATAACTCAATCAGTGGCTTTCATATTTTGGATCCAAGTATTTATTCCATGAAGAACTTGAAATCCAGACTGTGGTCTTACACTCAGTGTGTGTTCACCTGTGTGGTTCACCTTGAGGCCATTTGGGTAGACGAATATTTCAGGGAAGGCTCTGAGGTTGCCTGAACTTGGGAGTTCCTCCTGAACTTGAATGGGGAGAACTGAGAGTTATTTTCAGGAAGCACTAGCCTGTCAGCCTGTCCCCTGAGCCCCAGGCTCTGCCATTACACCTGGCCAGGCATCCAGGCTACGAGAGCTATTAGGCCACTGTCTGGGGGCTCAGCATCTTGACTGTCTCTCCTGGGGGACCAAGGCTAGTGCCCTCGGGTCTGGAGCCCCTGTAGGTCCAGAGAAGGTGCCATGCTCCTGAGATTGAGGGTGTCCTCACTGTGCCCCAGCCTGGCCATCTGCCCTGGGCCTTCTGGGGAGGGGCCACCTTGTGTCTTGTGCCCCTTCAAGCCCCAAGTTAATGGGAGGATGCAGAAGCTGGGCGTGGCCACCCCCAGGGCATTTGCACACGCACGGGGCCTGGCACGGGTTTCAGAGGGGTCTCAGCACACCCTTGTGTGTTTTTAATGTACTTGTTCATATTTCTTTGGCTTCCCAGGGTCTTAGTTGTGGCACTTGGGGTCTTAGGTCTTTGCAGCACACGGGATGTTCAGTGGCACCATCTGAACCCTTAGTTGCAGCATGAGGGATCTAGTTCCCTGACCAGGGATCGAACCCAGGCCCCTGCATTGGGAACTTGGAGTCAGCCGACTGGACCGCCAGGGCAGTCCCTTAAGGACACTGTTGAATTTAGCACAGACCACCCAGAGGCACCCTCACCTGTAATGGCTCTTAGCACCTGGAGGAACAGACCGCCGCCGGGCTGAGGGACCTTCCCTGGGTGGGGGCTGTGGGCGCATGTGTTAAACCAAAACCAAGACACTTTTAAGAGTAAAGAGGTCCTCCTGAGAACCACGCTGAGACAGCCAGCCTCACTAGGGGTGCCCCGGGGACACGGGGAGGCACTGTCACCCTATTCTTGGGGGAGTTCCCCACCTCCTCCCTGGGCTGCTTCTCCGTGACCCATATCTCTATCTCGGCCGGAGCTTATCAGTAAATCCCCGTGCTGGCTCGGCCAGCCAGCAGCCAGCCAGCCGAGGGGTCTTCCTGCAGCAGGAGTGTGGTCCAGCACCCCTGCGCAGGGCTCAGGCGTGGGAACCACAGGCAAGGTGGAAAAAGCCATTCTGCGGAGCATCTGAGAATCTCAAGTCCCGGCTCGCGGTGGGAAACCACACCCACATCACAACCCTGAGGACCTGGGCCTTGCCCCGGTGTGGGGGGCGCTTGTTTCTAGAGACCCGAGTGGGTTCAGGAATCCGCCTTAGGTAAAAAGCCAGGAGGATTCTGACGGCCCAGCCAGGGCCCGGAGCTGCGGGATCCGGTACCACCAGCAACCTCCCGTTTCCGAACTGTCACCGCTGAGGGCCAGGAGGTGGCGCTGCGAGGCAACCAAAGACCCGGTTCCGGCCGCTGCCGGTCGGGGGCTGCGGGCCCAGGCAGGGTGATGGTCGGAGGGTAGGGTGGGGGGGCTGCCTTCTCCCTGCTGACCCCTATCAGTGCAGCAGACAAGAAAGGGCGCGGGAAGCGAGCGCGAAATGAGGAAGTCGTGCCTTTGAAAAAAGTATTCAAACTTACAGAGAAGAAAGGATCAAAGTGAATGTTTTGAAACCTGGCCCAGGCAGGGTAGCAGGGCGGGGGGCAGGGGGCGGGGGGCAGCGCCGGGGTCTTCCCTGCGTGGGAGGCTTCAGAGGGTTGGGCGCGTTCCCCACGCCCCCCTCTTCCGCCCCCCGAAACAGGACGGGAAGGCAGTGTCCGGGGGCAGGAAAGGAAGCCCGGCTCGGGCAGGTGGCTCCCGGAGAATGCCTGTCCGCTCAGCGCCTTTTCCTCCATCATAGATTTACCTGATGGAGTGCGGAGCGCACCCCACGTCCACAGTAAGTCCTTCCTGCTCACAGAGGTACCAAGGTGCCCTCGACCCCTGAGCAGGTGCCGGGGTCCAGCCCCGGTGGATCCAGGGCGATTCGAAGGTGGGGACGGAGTCGGCGTCCTTGGAAAAATACATATTTAATTACAGATATATAGAGAGATTAGAAACGGATAGTGTAGTAGGAAGATTAGTGGAGAAAAAGAGGCTGAATAACTTGGATTACGTGGAATAGCATCCATGCTCCAGATGGGAATTCAGCCAGAAAAACGAGGAGCAAGAGAGAACGACATGGGGGTATCAGTCTTTCCGGAAACTGATCCGATTTCTTTATTTTTGGGTTTGCTTATATACCTTTTGTTACATATAGGGATGAATACAGAGTCACACGGGGGTCAGCAGTCCTGACCTTTATCAAAATCAGGTGCTTCACATAGAAAGGTCTTAGGGATTTTATGATCCTTTCTTTCTGATAACCAAAAAACTTATTTCTTTCAAGGGTGTTTTTTTCTTAAACCAGGCACCACCCTCCAAATAAAGTTGCATTCCTATAGGGTGAGGGTGTAGTGAGTTACAATCAAGAAAGGAATTTATTTAACCCAAGGTTAACATGATTAATCTTAAAGGTTAATACTTATTTCTCCTATATGTTAGTTGTATTCATTATAAGGGCAGGGAACATGGAGATTTAGCAGCAAACATCAGCCCAGCAAATGAAAATCCTTTCACCAATGTTCCCCTTAAGATCTATTTAGTCTTAAGATAGTGATAAAGTTACATTTTTACATAGCAAGGACACAGTGATTTATAACAACGTACAGTGATCTATTACAAAAGAGAAAATTCATTCACTCAAAAAGTCTAGTATTGCTAACCTTAAAAACTACTATATTTCCTTTTCTATATTCCAGATACATTGATTAATATATTCCCAGGTGCCTAAGGATATGGAGGCCTGGCAGCAATCATTGACTCAACAAGAAGAAAAAGCCCTATGCTAATTAAGACTCTCAAAATATTCAAAAACTCTCTGTGCTGTTTCTGGTTGAGAGATAGTAAACAATCATGTGTGTAGTGGCAGGAGTATGGATAATCCTGTCACACAAGCTAGTCTGTCAGCAGAGAGGTTTGACCTGAGACATCCTTGTCCCACCCAGGGGAGGGAATTAGCAGCAATTATTGGCACAACAAATGAAAAACCCTTCACCAATATAATTCCTAACCAACCCACTATACTAATAATTTCCAACTCCCCCAAAGAATTTGCCTTTAGTAAGTCTAAAACATCTCGTGCCTCTCAGCTTGGGAGGCTGTAAACAATCACATGTGGCCGGACGAACCTATACAGGTGGGCTAGATAACCTTCAGAGGAGTCCGTAAGCTGAAACACTCTTGTCATGCCCAGGAATTTTTATTGACTTGGAGCTGCAAGTTAACTCCTTCTCTGAGAGAAATGGTTATGGGGAAGAACACAAAACAGACTCTGGTTTTGGGGTAGATGCTCGGGAACAGGGGGTTTCCTGAGGCTTGATCACGCCTTTGCGTATGCCAAGCCTCCTTCCTCATGACTTTTGCCATGGGCGGAGTTCCTCATGCTGGTCCCCGGCAAGGAGGGGGGATGATCCCCGAGGCTGCCAGACTGAACCCCAGAATTCACGGGGTCATCCTGGTAGTGTCAAGAGAAGAACCCAGGCCAGGCCAGGGCGAACAGGAGAAAAGAGGAAAAAATGAGGGGGAGGAGGGGGCAGGCCTGGGGACACCGGGGTCAGAAGGAGAGAGGCGGGGAGGGGTGCTAGGGGCTGGGCCTCGCCCCCCAAGCCCAGGCCGCTGCTGAGAAGGAGGTGAATGGACTGCAGGTGAAGAGGTTTGTTGGGCTGAGCGTGACAGCTCCTGGGCTCCTTCGCCCACCACACCACAGTGTCTTCAGATCCCTAGGAGGTGGTCAGTGAAGGCGACTGTTGGTGAAAGTGATGCAGGGTGTTAGTTTCCTGCTGTGATTCAGACCAGCCCTAAGCGATGCTCTGATAGGGCTCTGGAGGCCAGCAAAGGGCCTGGTCAGGTAGCTTCAGAGCAGGTGGAGGTCGGGGGATGGGCGGATGGGTGGGTGGGTGGATGGATGGTTTGTCCCCGTCTCTCTCCCTGGTGGAGTCACGCAGGCATCCACTGCAGGTGGGCCTGAGCAGATGCCCGGAGACCCAAGTGGAGAGGAAGAGCCATCTGAAGAGGATGGAGAAGGGGGCACAGCGGCCCAGGCCCAGCCCCTCGGCAGCCAAGTAGGTCTTCCCCCGGCCCCGCCCCCTTCCCCCCTGAAGCTGGAGCCTCTGTTCTGATTTCCTGAGAAACCTCAGGCTCTGCGTGCCTCCAGTAGTTAACCTGGCAGGAGCCCGGAGACCTGCCCACCTCTGCCGTGTTCCGCGGTCTCTGAGATGGCTGGGTACCAAATCCAGGTGTCCTCTCAGCTCTCAGTATCGGTATCCCGGTGGGAACCCAGAGCATGCAGCAGAGGGCGGGGCCTGCCTGGACCTCCAGCCTGGCCCATCTGGCCAGGAGTCCTGTCGCTCACGGGTCCTGAGGGCACCGGTGTCCCCGAGTCAGCCTTTGTAACTTTCAGGGAAGCAGCCCCCTCCCGCTCTCCTCTGTGAACTTTCTTGCTTTTGTTTATAGCCAACCATGAGTCTTGTTTTTATTGGTTTATGCCTGTTTTCACCTATTTTTTAAGACTGTGTTCTTTATTTTATTTATTAGCTATTTTTGGCCCTGCCAGGGCTTTGTGGCTGCATGTTGGCCTTCTCTAGTTGCAGTGAGCGGGGCTTTCTCTCTAGTTGCAGTGCTTTCTCTCTAGTTGCAGTGCTTTCTCTCTAGCTGCAGCGAGTGGGGCTTTCTCTCTAGTTGCAGTGCTTTCTCTCTAGTTGCA
>NW_024070212.1:114802874-114839716 GCF_014754425.2 Oryx dammah
GCGAGTGGGGCTTTCTCTCTAGTTGCAGTGCTTTCTCTCTAGTTGCATCGAGCGGGGTTTTCTCTCTAGATGCAGCGAGCGGGGCTTTCTCTCTAGTTGCAGTGCTTTCTCTCTAGCTGCAGCAAGCAGGGCTTTCTCTCTAGTTGCAGTGCTTTCTCTCTAGCTGCAGTGCTTTCTCTCTAGTTGCAGTGAGCGGGGCTCTCTCTCTAGTTGCAGGGCTTTCTCTCTGGTTGCAGCGAGCGGGGCTTTCTCTCTAGCTGCAGCGAGTGGGGCTTTCTCTCTAGCTGCAGGGCTTTCTCTCTGGCTGCAGGGCTTTCTCTCTGGCTGCTGGGCTTTCTCTCTGGCTGCAGGGCTTTCTCTCTGGCTGCAGGGCTTTCTCTCTGGTTGCAGGGCTTTCTCTCTGGCTGCAGGGCTTTCTCTCTGGTTGCAGTGCTTTCTCTCTAGTTGCAGGGCTTTCTCTCTGGTTGCTCATCTTTCTCACTGGAAGGGCCTCTGCTGTTGCAAGGGCTTCCCTGGTGGCTGAGAGGGTAAAGCGTCTGCCTGCAATGCGGAAGACCTGGGTTCGATCCCTGGGTTGGGAAGATCCCCTGGAGAAGGAAATGGCAACCCACTCCAGTCTTCTTGCCTGAAAAGTCCCACAGACAGAGGAGCATGGTGGGCTACAGTCCACAGAGTTGCAAAGAGTCAGACACGACTGAGTGACTTTACTCACTGCTGTTGCAAAGCTCGTGCTCTGGGATACGTGGGCTTCAGGACCTTCAGCAAGTGGGTTCAGTAGCTGTGGCTCCTGGGCTCTAGAACGCAGGCTCAGTGATTCTGGTGCTTGGGTTTAGTTGCTCCTTGGCATGTGGGATCTTCCCACCAGGGATCAAACCCGTGTCTCCTGCATTGACAGGTGGATTCTGCCACTGACCACCAGGGAAGCCCTGTTTTCCCTTAGTTTTTAACTTATTTTTGGTGATAAAGGCAGGAAAGAGAGCCTCTGGGGGTCTGGGCGGGACAACAGAAGAGGATGGGGGAGGGGCGGGGCAGGGTGGGCGGTGCTGGATGGAGACCCTTGGAGAGTCAGGGGGTCTCTGAGAGCTTCTGCCGGCTGCTCCCTGGGGAGCACATGCATTTTCTTATAAAAATAAAACTGTACTTGTGCAATTTATTTACTGGGCTCCTGAAACACTCTCTAGTGTCTGAAATAGGCCCTGCAAATACATTCGAAGGGTGGAAACCATTATGAAGGAAGGATTTGGAACTCAGCTCTGCTCTAGCATCTAGAGGTGAAGGAGCTCTTGGGGGCCCCCTTCCCTACCTCCTCCCCGTGCTGGGCGCCCCTCCTTCACCAAGGGGGGAGAGGTGGGAGGGCCCCCTTAGCCTGAGAAACCCCGCCTGCCCCCGAGGCTGCGGCCTGGGCCTGTGACCTCCGCGCCTCTGAGCAGCCAGGTGCCTGTCAGAGGCCCAGCGGGGATTTGCCCCTGCTCTTCTAAGAGGGGCTGAGGGTGCAGATCCTGTGATGGGGGTGGGCTCTGGGCGGCCCTCGGAGCCTCCTCGGGGTCTGCTCGGGTTCATGTCCAGCACAGAAGGCAGATGGGCCTGTGGAAGCGCCCTCTCCCCCGATCCCCTGCTGCCCGGGGTCGGGAAGTCTGCGCGCCCCCACCCAACCAGGCTGACCCTCCCTCCCCTCTCCCTGGAATCCCTTCCTGCTCAGAAAAAGCGCCTCCTCCCCATCCACGGCTGGGACTTTGAGGCTGACTCCGACGACTCAGATCCATCCTGTGGTCACCCGCCAAGCCTGTCCTCGGTCTCAGGGGCCACGGACGGCCTGCAGGTCAGTGGACTCTCTTTTCGCCCCTGAGTTAACCTGGGGGACAGGTTTTTGGGCCCCAGGAAAGGACAGCATTCTGGAGGACAGTCTGATGGCCCTGCGGGCATAGCAGCAGAGGGGGGAGGCAACTGGATTCGGGGTACAGAAGCCTCACACCCTCCTGTCCTGGAGAGCCTGGGTGTGCTGCTTTGAGAAGAGGGGTGCAGGGCCGATGAGTCGGGTGCCTGGGTTGTCTAATGAAGGCAGACTCCCCGTGACGCAGGAGCGCAGGGTAGAGGAGTCAGACGGTCCCCAAGTCCCACACCCCTGGTCTGATCCGCAGGGCTCCTGTACCTTATTGCCCAAGCTAGGACGGTCTTGTGGTGGAAGGGGCTGTTGGTAATCGCACCAGGACACGGGGCCTCCACAGGGCTGCTGGGGAGAGCCTGGCTGTGTGGTCCCTCGGCTCCTTGGTTCTGTGCCCTTGGTCTGGGCGACCTGTGTGAGGCTCCTCGCCTCCCACCTCACATGGTAAAGGGGTGATCTCTGCCTCACGGGATCCCTTCCATGAGGGACTGGAGACTGAGGCTGGCGCACCCCAGCCCCAGAGTGACAGTGCCCCAGCTGAAGCCCTGACATCTCAGCGCCCTGGCGCGGGTGGTGCCAGCCCAGGACGGGGTCCACCCAGGGCGATCTACAGACCCCTGGGTGCAGGGCCCAACAGGGCAGAGAGCTGGGACCCGGGACCCATCAGGTCTTTGGTCCACGGTCCTACTCTGGTGGCAAGTCCAGAGCCCTTTGAATGAAAGGGAGTTGAATTGCTGAGGTGGAGAGGAGGGGTGACTTGTGTTTGGTCGGTCGAATGGTACTTGAAAACTCTCAGTCCTTGGACTGGAAAGACCCACATTCCGAGGAGATGCCTGTTCCTAGTGAAACCTGCCGACCGTTCCCGTGTGCTCAGGCCCTCACAGATGACCCCTGCGCAGAGGAGAGCATCCCCCAGGAGGCCGGGATCCTGGACCAGGCTGATGCCAGGGCCCCCGGGTGCCACCCCCGTCCAGAAGAGCAGAGGGTCGGCCTCTCACCCGCTGGACCAGACGAGCTCTCGGAGCTCTGCCTGCCGGGAGAGTCCTGCCCTGCAGGCCCAGGGGTCACTGCCACTCCCGGTAAGTGCGCTTGACCGTGGTCTTCCACACGGGCTCCGTGTAGAGGAGGGGTTCACTGGAACCTACCCCCCCCTCCTCATCCCGATCTGTGCCAGGACACTGGCTGATTGCCAGGAGCCCCTTCCTTCCTGGGATTGTCACCGGAGCTCCCCGGGGTGGGATGCCTCCCCGTAACCCTCAGAGGTACCAGCTCAACCCCCTGGCTGGCCACACAGCTCACTGCCGCCTGTGACGGGGGACGTCGAGTGGGAGTGGGATAGAGACACACAGGTGTCCCTGAAACGACTAGGGTCACCAGTCACCTGGACCAACCTTCCTGACCGCAGGACCAGGCAGTTCCAAACCTGGGACCGAAATCGGGTGCAGGTCCGTCTGGGCTGCCTGCCTGCCAGCTGTGACTCGGGAGGTCTGCAAGTGCTGAGGCCCTGGGTTCGCTCAGTTTGATCTTGTTGTCAGTGGCTTTGAGATGAAATCTCGAATCGCTGTCTGTCTCTGTGCCCTGTGGGAGCGGGCGCTGGGGTCCAGGGGGTCAGGTGTCCGAGTGATGTAGCAGCTGATGAGACCACAGACAGCACGGGCTGCCCGCCACCATGTGCTCCCACCTGACCTGACCTGACCGCAGTGGGGGCCAGCTCCCGGGGAAATGTAGTTAGACAGTGTCTGCCAGGAAATGGGTCTTCTTTCCATTCTCCCTTTTCATTGTATTATAGGGACTCTAATCTCATGATCCACCCGCCCATTAAGATGCTGGAGGCATTTGGGGGGTGGGGAGGGGACTTTTATTTCCCCACAAACAATGGATAAGTGAATCTACATTGACCGAGTCTTTGGATGAAGACGTAGATCGGCACACTTCCTCCCAGGATCCCTCATCACCCCTAGCCCGCGGATGGCGGGGGCAGTGGGAGGGGAGGGGAAGACAGACTCTGTGGAGCTGGGGCAGGTGCCTGGGGGGACCAGCAGTTCTGAGTACCAAGCCCAGCTCTGCTGACCAACTCACCATCCTATCTCATGGACTCTAAGACACATCTGTCACCTCGCCTCTTGAATCGGGAGCATCTTACAGCAAGTATGGGAGATTGATCAGTAGTGCCGTCTCAATAAATGTATCAGACAAGCCACGGGGTCTGATCTTTAAAGGAGTATGGTGTGTGCCTGATCAACCCCCTTAACCACCAGGCCTCGGTGCCCTCATTGTAAACCAGGGCCAGCACCTAACTCACCACAGTGTTGGGGACTTTAAATGAGATGGTTGTATCTGTTAGCTATTGCCAAGTAACAACTTATCACAAACAGACTGGCTTAAAGCTACACGCGTTGACAAGCCCACAGAGGCCAGGTGTCCGGCATAGCTTCCCCAGGTCCTCAGCACAGGTCTTCTGGGCTGCAACCACAGGGTCGGCAGGGCCAGAGCCTCGTCCGAGCTCAGAGCCCCGCCCCCAGGCTGTGCAGGGTGTCGGCAGAGCCCCGCGGCGGGTCAGGCACAAGAGCAGCTTGTGGACGCTGACTCCCGGGACACGTGCTCCTGTGTGTCCTCCCACGCCAGCTCACCTCTTCCCTGCCCCAGCATGGCTGTGTATGGTGTGCTCCAGGCCAACTTGGAGGGTACTTTCTGGTGAGGACTTGGGGGATCTTCCACCGCCAGAGCCCAGGAATAAGCCTCTGAAGCCACACCATCAGGAAAGCCAGCCCCCAGAGACTAAGGTGGAGAGACCCAAAGTCATGTCCACGCGTGGAAACTTGCCGGGACCCACGTCTGCCACACCAGGCACCACCTGGCTTCCAACGCTTGGGGCCCCCAGTGAGTGCCGGCTGGGGCAGGGGCTTCTGTCTCCAAAGTTCCCCGTGGGGGAACAAGGACTCTGCTCCCTTCTTACCTTAGTTGAGGGATCTTCAGCCCCGTATCATCAGTGGAGTAGAATCATGTCTCCGTTATCTTTGATCTCTCATTTTTCTTCATTGGATAAAATGCCCACCGGCCTTCAGTTTTTCATTCCACATAAGCCGACCCCATTCTTACTCCAAAGGGACGAACATCCTCAGGAATGGGCAGCTGTCCTCCCAGTACCTGGCCAACGTGGACACCTCGGATGAAGAAAACACCTGGACTCAGAGAGTGGCCTCTCACCATCCCAGACAGAAAGGCTGGACCGCCTCTGACAGCCAGGTAAAGGGGGGCGGAAAGAATGCATTCTGGTTGCTTCTTCGGGTCTGAAGTCTTTTTACCTTAACGTCAGTTCACCTCTGAGAGCTTAACGCTTTCACAACTTTTAAACTACAAGATGGGCAAGCCTACATAACAGAGATGCGGTACCTTCAAAATATATTTTTTATTGACATGAAATTCACATAGCACACAATTAACCATTTTAAAGTGAACAGTCCAGGGCTTCCCTGGTGGCTCGGTAGTGAGGAATCCACCTTCCAGTGCAGGAGACATGGGTTCAATCCCTGGTCTGGGAGGATTCCACATGCTACGGAGCAACTAAGCCCGTGGGCCACAAATACTGAGCCTGTGCTCTGGAGCCCGGGAACTGCCCCTAGAGAAAGGCCCGCGCAGCAGTGAAGACCCAGCGCAGCCAAATAAATAAATAAAATTTAAAAATAAATGACGCATTTAGCAGAATACACATTTACAAAACATTTTAGCTAAACATTTAGCAAAATAAACAATCTCCATCTAGCAGATTCACGAGGTGATGCAAGCACCACCTCTGTCAGTTCCAAGCCATCTTTGTCATCACAAAGGAAAGCTTGCATCCTCCCGCCTCACAAACATCGGCCTGCTTTCTGTCTCTGTGGATTTGCCTCTTCTGGACATTTCACATAAATGTGATCGTACAATGTGTGACCTTTAGTTTCTGGCTTCTTTCACTGAGAGCAGTGTTCTTGAGGTTGATAGCGTTATAGCAGGTATCAGTACTTGATCCCCTATAATGAAAATATCTATTTTATACTCTATCAATAAAGTATTGTGTCTTCAGGGAATTCCCTGGATATCCAGGGGTTAGGACTCTGACCTTCCACTGCAGGGGACTTGGATTTGATCAGTGGTTGGGGATCTTAAGATATATATATATTTCACAAGAGGAAGAAGCAACCTGTTATTCCAAAGCCTTTCAGTTCAGTTCAGTCTCTCAGTCATGTCCGACTGTTTGAAACCCATGGACTACAGCACACCAGGCTTCCCTTCCCATCAGTAGTTGGTCTGGAACTTGCTCAAATTCATGTCCATCAAGTCGGTGATGCCATACAACCATCTCATCCTCTGTCATCCCCTTCTCCTCCTGCCTTCAATCTTTCCCAGCATCAGGGTCTTTTCCAATGAGTCAGCTCTTTGCATCAGGTGACCAAAGGATTGGAGTTTCAGCTTCAGCATCAGTCCTTCCAATGATTATTCAGGACTGATTTCCTTTAGGATGGACTGGTTGGATCTCCTTGCAGTCCAAGGGGCTCTCTCAAGAGTCTTCTCCAATACCAAAGTTCAAAAGCATCGGTTCTTCGGCTCTCAGCTTGCTTTATAGTCCAACTATCGCATCCATACATGACCACTGGAAAAACCATAGCCTTGACTAGAACCTTTGTCAGCAAAGTAATGTTTCTGCTTTTTAATATGCTGTCTAGGTTGGTCATAGCTTTTCTTCCAAGGAGCGAATGTCTTTTAATTTCATGGCTGCAGTCACCATCTGCAGTGATTTTGGAGCCCTAAAAAATAAAGTCTCTCACTATTTCCATTATTTCTCCATCTATTTGACATGAAGTGATGGGACCAGATGCCAGACCTTCATTTTCTGAATGTTGAGCTTTAAGCCAACTTTCTCACTCTCCTCTTTCACTTTCATCAAGAGGTTCTTTAATTCTTCACTTTCTGCCATGAGGGTGACATCATCTGCATATCTGAGCTTATTGATATTTCTCCCCGCAGTCTTGATTCCAGCTTGTGCTTCATCCAGCCTGGCGTCACAGGCTACCAAATGCTCCCCAGGGCCTTGGGGATGAGAAGTAGGGCTGCCCAGCAGATAGGGCCTTCGCTGAGCCCTCTGCCCCCATTGGTATCCGCCCCCCGCCCCAGCACTAACAGCAGGAGATCTTCCCTTCCCCCGTAGGGGGGGTGGGGCGCCGGCCTGTCCTCCGTCCAGGCTGGCCTGGAATGGGCGAGGGGCCTCTGCAGCCTCAGGCCCTCCGTGACTGCGCTCTGGAAGGCGGCCCGTGCAGCTCCCGACTTGCAGGAGGAGCCTTTCTTTGCCGGGCTCTTTGGTGAATCACTGTCAGGCTTGTGTTCAAACACCTGATTGGGCCAAAGCACGAGTGGGGCAGAAGCGTGGCGTGCTCCAGCTCTGCGTGGCTCCCTCTCCAGAGCCTGTGCCCTCAGCCCAGCTGGCCCTCGTTCCTGTAACACCGCCTGGAGGTGTCACCCAACCCGGGGCCGGGCATTTCTCCTGCTCCCACCTCCATCCCTGAGAGGTGTCGCTGACCCTCTGTCCTGAGTGCAGCAGGGCATGAGAGGCCCTGAAAAGGCCTGCAAGGAAGAGCTGTCTCTCTCTGCCATGCGACCCAGGGTGGGTCTCACTTCCTTTAGGGAACAGCTGCGGAGATGCTGACACAAAGGAAGCGGGCTTTGATTCAGACCAGGGGTCACTGGCTTGGCCCCTGGGGGTGGGGGAGGATGGTGGTGGAGGGAAAGGCCACTCCAAGACAGAGATCTCCCCCGTACAGAGACCTCCCCAGGCAGAGACCTCCCCAGGCAGAGACCTCCCCAGGCAGAGACCTCTCTAGGCAGAGACCTCCTCAGGACAGAGACCTCCCCAGGCAGAGACCTCCCCAGGCAGAGACCTCCCCAGGACAGAGGCCTCCCCAGGCAGAGACCTCCCCAGGCAGAGACCTCTCTAGGCAGAGACCTCCCCAAGACAGAGGCCTCCCCAGGCAGAGACCTCCCCAGGCAGAGACCTCCCCAGGACAGAGGCCTCCCCAGGCAGAGACCTCCCTGGGTTACAGAACACAGCTGGCAGAGCAGTTCCCAGTTCCCAGGGACAATGGGGTGAAGACTAGAATTAAATTGTCTATTTTCAGCAAGTTTTTAATTTAGCAACTTCAGTGACTTTCAGGAAAATACAGATCCTGGTATTAGCCCTACTGACACCAGTCCTCCTTCTTGCCTCCTTGAATTTCGTACTTGTACCTTGTCTCTGGAATTCTTCTCCATTTCTTTCTCTTGACTTTATTTACTCTGACTAACATTTTGCTTGCAGGGTGTCCTCTACATCTTTATGAACAGGGAGTTGGGCAGGATGAAGAGCAACCTCCCAAGGTAGCAGCATCCCCAAGTGTCAGTGAAGACCCAGGGCCAACCCTTACAGGGTCTTCATGGAGGAGCTGCTGCAGGGCCCTGGAGGAAGGTCTCTGCCTCCACCCACCTCTCAGAGCAGCTCTTCTAAACCAGATCTCATAGACATGCCCGTGGGAGGGCAAGAGTTCTCGAGAATAATCGTTTGTTGGAGTCCATCTGAATGGTCCTCCCATGACCTGTTGTCTGTCTCTGAGTCTGTACTCATGGTTGGGACTTTCTGGGTGAGGGGTACTCAGCAAAGACTTTGTATAAACAATCATTCATGCCGAGAGGAGGCTGAAGATGGTGCAATGGTACCAAGGATGGATGCCGCAAGGCCCTGAGATGGTATGCCATGGCACGTACCCCACCCCGAGTGGTGGGTGGTGAACGCTGGGGACCTGAGAGCTTGGGCTCCAGACACTGACTCAGTTTCCCCACAAAGGGCCTCGCCAGCAGCCAGTGGCAGTAGTTTGTTTTCCTCCATGGCTGGGTCTGTCTGGACTGTATTTGTAAGTTGTTTGTTTACATTTTGCTGCAAAGGAGCTGAAAACACTAGGAGTTTATTCTGAGTTGCCACCCGTGTGTCCCGGGAGCATATGATTTACCTCGACGTGGAGCTTACACGGGCCAGAGTGACTCCCACTTTTGCAGAAGAGAGGGCTAAGAGCTTGTTGGGTTCCTGAGCACCTGAGAGGCAAGTGTGCCCTGGGGGGTGGGGGGGGTGTCTGCACGGGGCCAGCGGCTCTTGATCCCAGGTGGAAAAGCAGGATGGTGCTCTGTGCCTCGTGTCCGTGCCATCCAGGAGGCGGATGGCCGAGCCCTCGCCCAGAGAGCCCAGAGAGCAGCGTGGAGCCCGAAGCTCACCTCCCAGACTGAGGGGCGTGGCCTCCCCATGGCTCCACGCTGCCCTGCCCCCCAGCCCCTCTCTATCAGGACGAGAACTTCCTGATTCTCATCATGGGTGCGCTTCCTTCTGTTTCACTCTGGAGGTGACATTTCACTGTGCCTGTGTTGGGCTCTGGTTAGTTCCGCTCTTACCCTCTGGCCACATGTTCCATGCCGGCCATGCTCCCTGCACGAGGCTGTCCTCTGAGCACCCCTCCCTGCCCCACCAGGCATGGATTGTTGCTTCTCAGATGACAGAGAGTGCAACCAGAGCTGGTTCCAGTTGCCAGCAGCCACTTGAGGTGATGGCGGGGCCCCTCCTGCCCGAAACCTTCATGCTTAAGTTTCTCAGCTCGTGTTCTTCTCTGGGCAGACTTGCCCACTCAGGGGCCCCACTGCTGTGAAGATCAAACTAATTACCTACGAAACAACGGGCAAGAGTCTTCCCAGCCTGCCAGTTCCATTTGCCTCTTAAGACAAGGCGGCCCACTGACAAGATAATGGCAGGAAAGATACATCTGCTGGGCTCAGAGGAAAATGGAAGAATTGATTTCCTCTGTCCTGGCCTGGGAGCTAATAGACTGTGACTCAAGATTCAAGGGCTGGTGACTCAGGGACGAGGAAGCCGTACGTTGAGTCACTTTAGGTCGTTACCTGGGCGCCTCCTGGCCCACGGTGACCCGGGGCGCTGGCTGTTTTGTTACATCAGCCCGGCACGATCAATTCCCACCTTCCTGTGTGGCTCATGATCGGCGGTGATGGGTCCACTGCCCGTGGCAGTGATGCCGAACATGTCACCTCTCCTGCTTTAGTCATGTCCCCCAGGCCCCGCTGCCCACTCCTGCTGCAGCTTGGTACCCCCAGAGCCCGGTGGTCAGAACACGGGCCACCCAGTTCCCTTCCCAGCCCCCAGCCCCAATGGTGTGCTTGGCTCTCCTTCCACCGCCTGTGATCGGACATGCAGGTGTCAGCTGTGGATTTCCTGCTGATACAGTCATGCTTCTGGCAGCCAGGTGACCCCCAGGGGCCAGGCAGGGGCCAGGAAGGTCCCAGCCAAGTAAGGAGAGAGCTGAAGCCCCTTTGTTAAGGGAGGTTGAGGCACCCACCCAGGTCTCTCTTGAGATTTCCTGGGTTGTGAGCTCGTGGTGTGGTGCTCAGAGAGCCAGGGTTGGGGGTGGGGGGGTGTCTCCTGCCCCATCCAGGCCCCCCACCATCAGCTGTACCTAGAGCCTGTGCCTCGGTGGGCCCAGCAGAAGGTGCAGGAAACTCAGAGGCATGCAGGGGTGCAGCCTTAGTCAGTTCAGTTCAGTCCCATCTGACTCTTTGTGACCCCATGGACTGCAGCACGCCAGGCCTCTCTGTCCATCACCAACTCCCAGAGTTTACTCAAACTCATGTCCGTTGAGTCGGTGATGCCATCCAACCATCTCATCCTCTGTCGCCCCCTTCTCCTCCTACCTTCAATCTTTCCCAACATCAGGGTCTTTTCAAATGAGTCAGCTTTTCACATCAGGTGGCCAAAGGATTGGAGTTTCAGCTTCAGCATCAGTCCTTCCAATGAATATTCAAGACTGATTTCCTTCAGGATAGACTGGTTGGATCTCCTTGCTATCCAAGGGATTCTCAAGAGTTGAAAGCATCAACTCTTCAGGGCTCAGCCTTCTTTATGATCCAACTCTCACATCTGTACATGTTGGTTCCCTTCTATTCCAGCCCCTGTTTATGCTGCAATCACAACTGCATTTATAACAGAGGCTTTAACAATTTTCACCAAATAATCCCACCCTGAAAATTCATTTTGAGAAGCACATACACAGATAAGAGCCTGGAGCAGAGATTGCCAGACACAAGCACTATTTTCCTCTGAGTTTCTCAGCAGCTGAGGCAGATAAGTAGACATTCTGGGTTGTATGACTCTCATCCAAGCCAGGTGACAAACTTCCCTGGTTCTAGATTCAAGAAGGGACATGTGGCGAAGATGCTGCTCACTGTGTCATAGAAAACCTGCCTGCGAGGTTCACACGAGTCACAGATACGCTGTGGACACGTCTCAGCTCCAGGCAGGCATCTGTGACTCTGACTCCCCTTGCAAAGCCGACAGGAGGCCTGGGCACAGAGCCTGGCAGGCAGAGAGACGCCATGGTCGGTGGACGTGAATGCCGCTGTCCTTATGCAAGTTCAGGACCCACCCCCGAGCCCTACTTCAGTATAGACATGAAGCGGACAGAGGAAAACCCAGAGAACAGACGTGTCGACTCGCTGGGCCTCAGCTGACCAGTTCCAAACAGTCCAGGCCAAGATCTTGGTTTGGCACTTTAGCAATGATGCTAACTAAGCCCAAGGGAATGGCTTGGGGACCCAGTTTGGGGACAGAGAGATATTCAAAATGGTGCCTCTCCAATGGTCTGGATGCTGTTAGGATCTTCAGGACACCCCACCCTGCCTGGTTCTGGAGGCTGGGGAGGGCAGCACCTTGACCATGCTCGTGTGGGGGGTGGATGAGACCACAGCTCCAGCCGAGTTCTGGGGGACAGAGGACGGGGCACCTCCTGGAGCCCTGCCTCTGAGCACGGTGATTCCAGATGACCCACTGAGCGAGACCCACCCGCTTGTCCATTTCAGCATCCAGGTGGCGACGAGCCCACAGATGCCGACGCGGAAGAGGCGGCCCTCAAGAGAAAGCTGGAGGAGTTGACCAGCCACATCAGTGACCAAGGGGTCTCATCCACGGAGGAGGAAGAGGGCATGGATGCAGGGGCTGAGATGGGCAGAAGCAAGACCATCGAGGACCACCCTGGGGCCACTTGGGAGGTGAGGTCCCCCCGAGCAGTCTCGGCAGGAGACAGGGAGGCAGGGCCAGGGATCAGCAGTTTGTGACTAAGCCACCAGCCCAGACACAACCGTTGGTGAGCCCTGAGGGCCCCGGGTGCCCGGCTGCCCGTGGAGTGCAGAGAGAAGCATCGTCACTACGGGATGTATGTCAGTGAGAGCCCTGCAGCTTCTCCGCCTCGTGGTCACATTTGGGGCTTCCCTGTCCTAGGTGCGCATGGCAGCAGGCCAAACACCCAGCTGGGGAAAGGACCCGCTGAGTCCTGGGGACCCCGAGCAGCCCAGCAGGACCACGGAGGCAGAGCTGGCGGAGCTGGAGGGCCAAGTGGCCGCCACAACTTGCGAGGTGCGGCGGACAGAGAGCCAGGTAGGCGGCTGGCCACACGATGCCCATCCCGCACGGGAGATGGAGCACTGTTGGCTTCACGAGAAAGAATAAGTGAACCCGGAGTCCCCAGGCTGGACTGTAGCCTAGAACGTGCATGGCCTGGAGACACGCCCTTCTCCTCAGGGACGGAAGAGTGCCCCAGAAAGATGGTGGAGGCCCTGAAGGCTGGGGAAGGGCCCTGAAGAGCTCGCATAGCGCAGCCCACACTCTCAGCTCCAGAGCAGGAATTTGGGGGTGTCTATCAGAACCACCCTCCATCCACCCCCAGCACCCCAGCCCTGCCTATTCCCCTTCAAGTCAGCAAGAGACAGGCAGTGTGGAAGGAAGAGGCTGACCCTTCCCCTCCCTGTCCTGGGAGGGCTGTCCAGAAGGAGGCTTAGATTTCAGGATGGCCCCAGGGCTCAAATTCTGACCAAGGGTCACCCTGTGTGTTGGGTCCAGGGCTTGAGTTTGGGGGTGGGGGGAGGGGGTCAATGGTATGCAGAGATCAAAGGATGGAGCAGGGGCTTCCAGAGACAACAAAGGAGCCTGGGCTCTACTCTGCCTGCCCCTGGGGACCCTGCAGAAGAGGGGTTCAGCCCTCAGAGCGCGGGGGACCCAGCCCCCACTGCCCATTCATTCCCGCTTCTGTTCTCTCCAGCGCGTGCCCTTCCATCCCCAAGGAGAGGGGTGTGTTGCCAGGCTGGGCAGGCTATGGGGAGCAAGCCAGCCTGGGAACTCTGGGCTCACTTATTCCTTCTCGAGGGGCAGACAGTCCTCAACCTCCCGAGCGTGGCTGGTGTCACGTAGACACACAGATGCAGCCGTGAACACCTCAGACCAAGCCCCTGCCTTCGTGGAGCTCACATCCTTAGTGGGAGGAGGCAGAGAGCAAGTCCATGACCAAGGAGCTCATCTCGGTTCACGAGGAGAGGAGAGCCCGAGGGAGCACTGCGACAGGCCACTTAGAAGGGTGGTCAGGAAGGAATGACACTAGAAGAAGGCGTGGGGCTTCCTGGTGGTCCAGTGGCTAAGACTCCGCTCTCCCAGTGCAGGGGGCCTGGGTTTGATCCCTGGTCAGGGGACTAGCTCCCACATGCTGCAACTAAGGGTCCTGCATGCCGCAACTAGGACCTGATGCAACCAAATAAATAAGCAAAGATTTAAAAAAAGAAGGCAGCGTGTGCAGAGGCCCTGCAGCGGTGTGAACGAGGCATGTTCAGGGATGGAGTGAGGTGTGAGGGGCAGGCCGATTCCAGAGAACCCTGGGGACCTCAGGAACGATGGCGGGCCTTAGGAGGCATCTGAATGGAGCTGACGGGCCCTGGTTCCTGTTCCCGGAAGCTTCCTCTTCCCACTCTCCCCCCAGTCACTACCGTCTTCCTTCCAACCCTCAAGGATGAGCCTCCAGACAATGTCTAGAATCCCTCTCCTCACCCCTGGGGGTGGGTGACCCTTCCGATGACCATGGAAGATGCGTGAAAATGAGGTCCCCAGGAAGTGCCCCTGGTCGCGACACCTATCTTAGGGGGAGTATCACGTTAGCAAATTCGATGAAAGCGGAGCAGCTGCTGTTCCTGGTCTGCGACATTGAGAAGGGACTTCCAAGGGACGTCTATCTGTCGTTCCTCCAGGTTTCAAATATCAAGTCCAGGATTGCAGCCTTGCAGGCAGCGGGGCTCACGGTGCGGCCCTCAGGACAGCCCCAGAGGAAGTCTAACCTCCCGGTGAGTGGAGGGACTTCGGGGCCCTGGGGGATGTGCCTGGAGCCCTGGGAGGGGCACGGGGTGGCCTGGGGCACCGATAGCCCCCACCAGCTGCCTCCCTCTTCCCTCCCCTGAAGTCAGTGACCTGGATGGGATTCTTTTTCATCTGTTACTGCCAATTCTAACATAAAGAGCACTTTACTGGGGGGAGGCGGGCTGGGGGGTGCCCCGGACGGGCTTAACGGAGCTCCACTTCACAGCGGGTGCGATCAAGGGGCAGGGTGGAGATCCGCCCACAGCAGAGACCTGGAAGCGGCATCCTCCTCCCCGATTCAAGTCAGGAATCTCCAGACAGACCACACTGTGAGGGAATCTGGCAGAAGAATGACAGGTGCTCCCAGGAGAGCCCCAGGGGCAGCTGCCAGGATGCCCCAGTTGAACCTGAACTTCACATGTGCAACAAGTCATTTCCTTGTATGAGTACACGCTGTGCACTCTTTGGGGCGTGCATATACTACAGCGTTCACTTATGGTTGATCTGCAAATCAGAGCCAGCTGGGCATTCCGTATTTTAATCTGCTGAACCCAGAGCCCCAGTGGTGTGTTTGGAGGACTAACAGGCCATCCCAGCCTTTCGGGCCGAGTATTAGTACATCCGTTCTTAGTCCTGCTCACCTACCCTGCGGCTGGAGGTCAGACAGGCTGTCATGACGCCCAGACGCCTTCTTTGTTCTCCAGATCTTTCTTCCCCGGCTTGTCAGGAAATCTGGCCAGAGTCTGAAGGATCCAAACGCAGACCCTACGAATGAGGCCGAGGTATGTGTTCACTGCACCCAGGCTCGACGGGGTGGGAGAGGGTAAACGACTGGCCTGACTTTTCTAGCAGCAGGACAAGCCGGTGGGCGGTGGAGCTGAAATATTCAGACTTTAAGAAGCCTGGCGAGTCTCCCAGGCTGGCTTCCCCTAGAGGCACGGCTTGGGGTAGGGTGTCTATCGGTGGTGGTGGAGATGGGGGGTGTAGCTGGGAAAACCCAGCAGGGGAATGGAAGGGTGGGACAGAGGGCAGGGCTGGGGTAGGGGCTGGGGAGGAGGTGGGCAGACCCCTAGGCAGGGCAACAGGCTCAGGGTAACACAGAGCCCTGGAGACACTGCAGGTCACAGGGGAGTCGTCCTGAGTCTGGACCACGTGCTGGACGTGTGCCCCCTGCATGCTCCCCGGTCACAGGGTCTGGGGACAGCCCTGCTCTGGGAGCCGCGCATCCAGCCCGTGGGAGGGAGCACGGGGCCTCCATGCAGGCAGCAGCACAAGGGTAGACGTTGTGGAGGGGGCGACACCCCTCAGCCTGCCCTTCAGGAAGACACGCGGGGGGGCAGCGCCAGTCCCAGGGCCCCACGGAGAGTGACATCTGCTCCACGTCCTGCCAGCTCCTGGAGATCTCGAGTGACCATCTAGTCGCTTCTGCTTCTCATGACAGCAGCACTGGGTGGCTCTTCCCAGCAAACATGGTATCTTTTCCATCCCTTCCATCTGAGGTTTACAACACTTGGTGAGCCAGGGCGGATGCCACCCCCGTTGCAGTGATGGGAGACTGGCGGTCAGGGAGGAGACCACACAGACCACCGAGCTAGAGGGTCTCAGACAGGAGCCCTGGCCCTGACCCCAGCCTGTCCTCGGGGCCAGACCTCCCTGACGTGTCCCGGGATGCCCGGCCCTGGAGGTGTCCACGGCCAGGCCCCCGGTACAGCCCCAGGGCTGCTGGGCTGAATCCCAGGTGGCCGGGTCGGCAGGACTTCCCAGGAAGTCAGTCGGTTTTGCTCTCGCTTCCCCCTGAGGAGGCAAAACAGAGAAAGACTTGTCCCAGAGTAGAGACTTGAGTGACAGGAAAGGCGAGGGAAGGGAAGGTGTGAGTCAGCGACCGCGGGTGCTGGGCTTGTATCGTTGTGTGGTTCGGTCGCTCAGTCGTGTCCGACTCTCTGTCCCCATGGACTGCAGCACACCAGGCTTCCCTGTCCATCACCGTCTCCTGGAGTTTACCCAGACTCATGTCCATTGAGTCAGTGATGCCATCCAACCATCTCATTCTCCGTCATCCCCTTCTCCTCCCGCCTTCAGTCTTTCCCAGCATCAGGGTCTTTTCCAGTCAGTTCTTCACATCAGGTGGCCAAAGTATTGGAGTTTCAGCTTCAGCATCAGTCCTTCCAATGAATATTCAGGACTGATTTCCTTTAGGATGGACTGGTTGGATCTCCTTGCAGTCCAAGGGACTCTCAAGAGTCTTCTCCAACACCACAGACTCGAGAGTCCCTTCCCAAAATGGGCAGTTCTCCAAAAGGCATACATCTCTTTTATATTCTGGCATTTGGTAATTTATTGATAACATGCATTGTAGTACTGTTTAAAGTTCTTCATTTGTCAGAATTTGCTTGAATGGTGAGAAATTTGCATTTAGCTTCCGGTGCCCCTAACAATCACAGCAACACAGTGACACCCAGAGACGTGTCGTTCTTCTAGGTGGAGGCTGTGCCCTGTCTCGTGAGGAGGAAGCTCAGCAATTACCCCAAAAGCCAAGGTAAGTCACTTGCTCCTCTCATTCCCAAGGCCTAAGAGAGCGTGAAAATGACCAGTCAGGGCCCCAGGTTTGTAAGTAAGCCTCATGCCCGGACCCACAGGACACCCCACTGTCCCCTGGCCACCCGCAGTGACTGTTGCCGTGAGCTGATGCCTGGATCCCTGGGATTTGCTCCTTTAAGCACATAAAGTGAAGGAGGTGGCGTCTGTGTCTTGTGATATGATTTGAACGTACACGGTAGGGCACCAGTGGTAAAGAATCGGCCTGCCAGGGCAGGAGGCACAAGAGACGCAGGTTCCATCCCTGGGTTGGGAAGATCCCCTGGAGAAGGAAATGGCAAGCCACTCCAGTATTTCTTGCCTGGAAAGTCCCATGGGCAGAAGAGCCTGGGGGGCTACAGTCCATGGGGTCTCAAGGAGTCAGACATCACCGAGCTCGCACATGCACGCGCGGTGCACAGCTCCAGACCTCACAGAGCGTGGGACACAGTTTCTTGATGTCTTGGTGGTGACAAGGGCAGCATCCGTCCTGGGTGGTGCATTCGTTCTCATGCTCCTTTTAAAATTTCTTAGGAGGCAAAGACACTTGTTTGAGGTAAGCGTGTGAGTAATAAACAAGCCCCCTTCTGTTTTCCCCAAAGACAAAGATGATGACTCCTTCAGTCGAAAGTCCATGTACCGTGGATCCCTGACCCAGAGAAACCCCAACGGCAGGAAGAGAGCTGCCAACCACAGCTTTGCGGTGAGTTTTCTCTGTTCACTGGGGCGGCTTTAAAATTCTGTGACCTGTCAGGCTGACACATGAAGTCTTCAAAGTAAAGAATTGGGATAAACTCACAAGAAAAGTAAGATCAATAAAAGATCTAAAGGAAAGTGGAAAACATATCTAAAGGTACCCCAGTGTCAGGCTGATTGGGGGGGTCGCCTCGCCCTGGGGGTCTGGGCTTGGGACCCAGGACAGCCCGCGAGGCAGTGGGGACTCCCCACCCAGCCCCGCATGCCTTGGGATCCAGGACAGCCTGCAAGGCAGTGGGGACTCCCCGCCCAGCCCCTCGCGCCTTCCCTGCGCGGTAAAGGTCGTGCAGCTGAGCCACCTGTGCGGATGCTGGGGTCGGTACTGTCCCCCTGCTTCCCTGGGAGGGACCTCCATGCAGAAGGAGCCTGGGGTTCCTCCCCAAGCCCAGGGGGCATCAGGCTGGCCCGGGAGCAGCTGTGGCCTCGACGCCTGCAGGAGCGCCTCTGGCAGGCCTGCTTCCACACCACGGTCCCTGGTGTTTCCAGCCACACGAGATCCTGGGGGAAGCGCCGGGTTCTCTGACGCGGGTGCTGCCTGCCCGGGCCCCCCGCTGCAGTCCACACACACACACACACACACACACACACACACACATACACACACACGGTGCTGTCACAGCGCGAGACAGCCGACCTCGAGGGACCAGACTCACACCCACAGCCCAGGGATGGGCAGGAGGCCTCGGTGGCCACCATCAGGGTCCCAACACCCTGGATCCCCACCGCTGTCCACACCCACACCACACCTGCCGGCTGCAACCACCCAGCAACAATTCTGACTTCATCCCAGTTATGCAAGTCTGAGCCGATGCCTTGGCTGTCCGAGAAGACGAAGTGCCTGCTCTGTTATTTCCATGGACTCCATCTTTAAACAGATTTCTAAGGATTTCACAACACTCACTGCTGATGCCTGGGGCTGGGAGACGGGCAGGCAGGTGGGGCCTACGGGTCCGACTCAGCCAGCCTCCCCCCAGTGCAGACAAGGCCGCCTGGGCCGTGGCCAGAGCAGGGCTATTCACTGCAGGAGACTGATAACGAAATCACCAACGGGGGCTTGAAAATCTAAGTGCTTCCAAATGAGAACACACCTTCCTGTGTTTCACCGCTTCCAGTTGTCAAAATACTTTCCATCTTCACAGCCCGTTTGATGAGGGCTGGTGTCATGGACCCAAATTCATAGCTGAGGAGACTGAGGCAGAGAGGGGTTGCATGAAAAACCGGCAGGGGGTTGACTGATGCCTTCTGACAGAGGTCCACGGGTTTGTGTGTGCAGCTGTGTGCCCTCCTGCGTGTGCATGTGTGTGTGTGTGTACATGCCCGTGTGTTTTTATGTGCACACACTGATACAGCTAAGCGCGTCTTTACTCGTGTGCACACCTGTGTGTCTCCATGTCCCCCGTCCTTGCCTGAGTTTCCGTGCCTGTGTGCGCCTATGTGTACAGCTGTGTGTCTCACACCCACTTGTGCATACGGTGTGTCCGTGTGCATTTGTGCTTCACAGAAACCCGTGATGACCCACCAGCCCTAAGAGGAGAGGTTCACCTGAACGGGACACCCACCCTCTTCCCCTCCACCTCGGTCACCGTGTCCCGCCTCCTGGCCGTGCTTTCCACTGCACACAGCCCAGTGGAGGAAGACGAAGAGATGCTGAATCTGTGATGCCCAAGAGCCTTGCCCACTGAGATTTGCTTCCGACCCGACTATCTTACCATGAGCCCTGATCCCATCCCCACTGACCCCGCGGTGTCTCAGTCCTCACGGGGGCCACGCTGCCCACAGGCTGGCCCATGGCCGCTCCAGGGGGACTTTCAGAACTGGCATCCGTGTTGATCCAGATAACTTGGGCTTTGGCAGTGTGCTGGGGTTTGTGGAAACGATGGGGCTGATCCTCCTTCTCCAAATGAAAGCTGCTTCAAATAGGCAGCTCCTAAATTCAGTGCTGGAAGTGATTAAAGATGCCTGTACGTGGAAGAGGATCGGTTCTTTGTAACGTGCAGGCCTCCTTATTCACAAAGTAAACGGGGCGTCACTGGCTCAGATGGGAAAGGATCTGCCTGCCAGTGGGTTGGGAGGGTCCTCTGGAGGAGGAAATGGCACAACCCACTCCAGTATTCTTGCCTGGAGAATTCCAAGGACAGAGGAGCCTGGCAAGCCACAGTCCATGGGGGTCGCAGAGAGTCAGACACAACCGAGCGACTAACTCCTCACTTCTGGCTTCTTCACCAGACAAAACTTGCAGAAATTATAGAACAAGAGAACAAACAAGGCCAGACTTTGAGAAGAGCCTGGGGGGCAGACAGGCACCTGGGAGGGAAGGTTTGGGCAGGGGTGGCAGAAGCCGAGGCACTCCCTGGGGCTCAGGGGTCCTGGCAAGAGCAGCAGAGCATCTCACCTGCGTTTGCCCCACCAGCTGCCATGATATCTCCAGCTCCCCAAGGGCCCCTCAGGCACTCTGGGTCCTCTGATGGCTGCCCCCAGAAACCACGGGGTGGGGGACATCATTCTGCTCTTGTCAGCTGGGCTGAGCTCTGGGCTCTGCATTGAGGGGGGTAGGGCTGGAGCGGTGCCACCGCCCGCTGGTGAACCCCCGAGTAAAGTAAGCAACAGACAGTCTACAGCAGGAATGGGAAGGGGCTTTATCTGAGCCAAGCTGAGGGCTACAGCCCGAGGCATGGCCTCTCAGATCCCTCAGAATCCGCACCAGAGAAGCAGGCTTTCAGCAGTTTCGTGTCTCACCTAAACAAAAAAACATTAAACAAGTCAGGGAGACATCCCTTCAAGGTTTCAAAAACAGAACGTGCACAGAGAGTCAGCACGGCCTTGGCACCTGGGAGGGGAGTCTTAGCATCAAAGGAGGGCCAGCCTTGGGGTCCCAGGACGGGAGGCATCTCATCTTTATTTTGAACATGGACATTCTTAGTTGGGTGGCTTCCCAGGCGACTCAGTGGTAAAGAACCCCCTCAGCCCCCAACAATGCGGGAGGCACAGAGTCGCGGGTTCAGTCCCTGAGCCGGGACGATCCCCTGGAGGAGGAAATGGCAATCCGCCCCAGTGTTCTTGCCTGGGAAATCCCATGCACAGAGGAGCCTGCCGGGCTGCAGTCCACAGGGTCTCGAAGTCGGACATGGCTGAGCACGGGCAACAGTGGTGTTCTTTCCTTGTGGTCGGTGAGCCTTTTCCTGTTTGAGTTTAAGCAGCTGCACAAAGCAGGTTTGATGGGCCACAAACAGGCTGTTCTAGTTGGTATCAAATTCAGGGTGACCCGAATGTAAGTGGGGCTTCCCTGACGGCTCAGTTGGTAAAGAACCCACCTGAAATGCAGGGGATCCCAGTTCTGGGTTCCATCCCTGGGTCAGGAAGATCTCCTGGAGAAGGGAACGGCTACCCACTCCAGTATTCTGGCCTGGAGAATTCCATGGACTGTAGAGTTCATGGAGTCAGAAAGAGTCGGACACGACTGAGCGACTTTCCCTTTCCCCTATAAGCCAACATGACTTCCCAGGCCTCAGTATGTGGACCTCTCTTTCATCAACACCAACCCTGCACTGTGGCGAAGATGCTTGGCTGAAAGGGAAGAGTTCGCTACCCCACACACTCATGCACACATACGCGCTCACACAGACACACAAGCGCATGCTCCCCCAACGGTCTGCCGAGGAAGCTCCTCCAGCTGCCCTGGTCTCATGGGGTCTGCTCCCCCCGAGGGCCTGGTGCCGGGCAGCCCTCCAGGGAGAGAAGGAGAGGCCCCCTCCAGACGGGGGCTGGCCTCAGCAGTGCTTCCAGCAGCACCCCTCAGCAGAGCCACTCTGAACCCCGCTCACCCTGCGCTCCCCCGGGATCCAGACGGAATCCATCCCAGGGTCCTCAGCTTGCAGCCGGGGTGTGGGCCGGGCCCCCCTCTGCCCCTCACGCTCCCCCTCTGCCCCTCACGCTCTATGGACAGCCCCCCTCGCCTGTGCCCCACCCCCCGACCTCCACTCCAGACCCCCAGGGAGCCCACCTGCCCCCTGCAAAACCTTCTTCACCGGGAATGGGCAGCTATGGGAGGAAAGAGAAGCATGCATGACCCTCTGAGGGCCGGGAACTGCTCTAGAACTTTCCTCAAGGTCTGATGGAGTCTGGGGAAGGGCCGCGGGGCCCCTGCACATGTCCGGGGGGAACAGCCGGGCAGGGTCCCCCAAGAATGGGCTCCTCGAGATGATGCTCGAGGCCGTGTAAATGACCTTTGCTATGTTGCTGTTCAGGCGCTCAGTCGTGTCTGACTCTTTGCGACCCCATGGACTGCAGCACGCCAGGCCTCCCTGTCCATCACCAACTCCCGGAGTTTACTCAGACTCATGTCCATCGAGTTGGTGATGCCATCCAACCATCTCATCCTCTGTCACCCCCTTCTCCTCCCGCCTTCAATCTTTCCCAGCATCAGGGTCTTTTCCAGTGAGTCAGCTCTTTTCATCGGAGGTCAAAGGATTGAAGCTTCAGCTTCAGCATCAGTCCTTCCAATGAATATCAGGGTTGATTTCCTTTAGGATGGACTGGTTGGTCTCCTATCATTATTCAGATTATGAGGCCCAAGGGAAATGGAGAACAGGGTGTAGTTATTTTAAATGGCGTAAGTGTACAGATTTTTTGACAACTTGAGGATATTATGGTTAAATGGAAATAATGAGATTCAAAAATGCATGAATCCGATGAACCTACCCAGAATATAGGTGAAAAGCCTATGAAAAGGAAGTACATCATGTGGGATCAATGATTGACTTCTCTGGTGCATGGGTGTCCTTTTATTCCTATTTTTCTGTATGTGCTAAATTCTATCCAAGTGTATGTAAATTGCTTTTATAATAAAAATAAGCCTCTTCATTATTTATTTCATAATAGAAATACAGGTATTTGTTTTATAATCATAGCTTCCCAGGTGGTGCTAGTGGTAAAGAACCCTCCTGCCGATGCAGGGGACATAGGAGATAGGGGATCAATCCCTGGGTCAAGAAGATGCCCCAGAGAAGGGTACAGCAACCCTCCAGTATTCTTGCCTAGAGAGTCTCATGGACAGAGAAGCGTGGCGGGCTACGGTCCATAGGATCGCAAAGAGTCAGACACGACTGAAGCAGCTTAGCATACGTTATTTATTTGATAATAGAAATGTACACGTTCGTTTTATAATCAAAATATGTGTGTGTGTTCATTGTTCAGTCGTGTCTGATTCTTTGTGACCCCATGGACTGTAACGCACCAGGGTCCTCTGTCCATGGGATTTTCCAGGCAAGAATATAGAGTGGATTGCCATTCCCTTCACCAGATAATCATAATAAACTTCTTTCAACTGTAATTATGACAACTCTGGAAAGGGCTGGAATAAACATAATTTTTCAGTGGTAGAAACAGGACGAAAGTGGTTTGTACGTAATAAATGCAGCTGTGAAAAGGCACATGGGTGACAGACCAGCCAGGGAAGGGTTAGGAGGGTGTCGTTCAGCTGTGATGGCCTCTTTGGGTGACTCTGCATGGGAAGCGGGACTTAAAGGAAGAGGGAGGTGGCAGGAGGGTCACCTCTGTGTCAGCCGTCTTGTGGCTCGGAGCACCCAGACCAGCGGTGCCTGGCTCTGCAGTCTACCCAAAGTGTGCAGAAGGAAAGCTAATGTGTTTTAAAACCACTCAGCCCAAATGAAATTATGTAACCCAGGAAAGGACACATCACATTGGTGATGAGAGTAAAAAAAAATTAGAAGAAAAAAGAAAATGACTCTTCCGATGTGGCCCAGGGAGGGAGGCTGGCGGAGAGGGAGGGAGGGGGTCCGGTCAGCTGCTTCCTCCTGGCGCATAAAAGGGGTGAGCGCGCCCCACCTGGGTCTCCGCTCCCGTCCACGGCACTCACCAGCCGCTGGGAACCTCGGTGAGTAGCTCTCAAGGCGCTGGAGAGGGCGGGGGTCCCTGACGCTCCAGCCTCCTCCCCTGCCACCTTTCCCTCCCCATCAGGGCAGAGCTCCATCCTGGCAGCCGGGACCCCACCCCGTTTGTGCATCCAGGGGCCACCCCTGCCTGTCGGGGCCCCCTGTTCACTCGGCTGTCACGGTGGAAATGAAAGGTGGAGCCGTCCAGGCAACTCTGCTGGGAACACAGACCTGGAGTCTCACCAGCCAGGAGACAGCAAGCCCCCAGCTCTCAGGAGGCTGGACCTTGAGGGTCAGGAGACAGGCTCCGCCAGGGCTCTCCTAAGACGCCCTCACCCAGCAGGGGTCCCAGCCAGGGGACAGCAACCAGCCCAGCCGGTCTGGGAGCACCTCTTTATCCCTCTACTTTCATGACGGCACCTCCATTTCCTCTAAGTTGGAGTCCCCCCGCCAACAGGTCTCTAAAAAAAGAAGGGGTGGGCGTTTTAAATCTCAGTTGGAGAGCACGCTCCTTGGGACCAGGGCTTCCCAGGTGGCTCAGACGGTAAAGAATCCGCCTGCAACGCAGGAGACACAGGTTCGAAACCTGGGTAGGGAAGATCCCCCAGAGGAGGAAATGGCTGCCTACCCTAGCCGAACCCTAACAATACCCTCCAGTATTCTTGCCTGGAGAATCCCAGGGACAGAGAAGCCTGGCGGGATACAGTCCACGGCATTGTAAAGAGTCAGACACGACTGAGGGACTAACGCTTTCACTTTCCGCTGGGCTCAGGGACAGGCCGGAAAGCCAAGGTCAGCAGAGGGGTCTTCCCTGAAACAGACAAGCTCTCTGGCGTCTTCTGCTGGTTCCTTAAGTGCCAAGGGAGGGGGGAGCGGGGGAAGGAGCCAGCCCTAAGAGGTGCGGGCACCTGCGGAAGGAGTTGCCAGGTTTGACGGGTGGACGCTGTTTCGGGCTCAGCCCAGCCGGGTGAGAGGTGGATTTCTGGGTGCCTCTGTCGCCCACAGCTCTCCCCAACCTGTACAGGGCTGTCCTGCTGCGTGAGGGCAGATCCGCACGGGCTGCTGGTTGATCTTGGAGACTCAGCAGCTTGGGTCTGGGGTCACAGGGGCTGGTGAGCACTCCTGGCAGGGATGGTGGATGACGACCCTTCTACAGTGCCTGGCTGTCAGCAGGCAGGGGGGCAGGATGGACCTGGGCTGGGGGAGAGAAAGAGCCCTGCACCCAGGTCCCCCACCCTGAGCGCGGTCCGGGCTCAGCACCCCCCAGGCCCCCGCCCCCGGGTCATGTCTGAGGTTGGGCCACCCCCTCCACCTCAGCAGCCACCCGGCTCCTCCTGGCAGGTCCCCACCAACCTGCTCGCCTCTGCCATCCCCCCCAACACCCCGCTAAGGCCAAGTGTGCACACCCACAGTGGAGCAGAGGCCTCCCACACTCCTGGCTCCCAGACACAGATGGACGGACAGACAGACCGAGGCACGTCCAAGACAGCCCAGCTCTGCACCCACAGCTCGTATTCCCCCCAGGTTCCTTCTGATGACAGACAGTCCTTGTAAACATGGCTGAGCCCAGGAGAGGCCAGTACACACATGGGCCACCTCAGCGAACGCTCACTGTGCAGAGCAGAGACTGGGGCCCCCGGGGAGCGAGGGATGCGCACAGAGCCAGGCGCACCTGCTGCTCCGGGCTCACCGCCACCCCAGCAGAGCAGAGAAGTGCACACTGGAGCCTGGCTGGGTGTGCACACGCGTGTGACCCCAGGCACTCCTGTGCATATCCATGTCCATGTCCATGAATGTGTGCACACACTCACATCCACTCTGACACACAGAGTGTGTGAGGCGTTATCCGAGGCACCCCGCTTTGCGCACACGCGCCCTCATGTGCGCTCACCTTTGCCCCCAGGCTGCACCCTCCCAAGCGGGGCCTCTGCAAGGAGCCAGTGGGATGAAGGCGGTGGGGGCCTGGCTCCTCTGCCTGCTGCTGCTGGGCCTGGCCCTGCAGGGGGCTGCCAGCAGAGCCCACCAGCACTCCATGGAGATCCGCAGTGAGTGTCCCGCCCCGCCCCCACCCCCAGGGGTCACAGCGGGGACCTGGTCACTTTCTGGGCTGGGGCATCCTTGCTAAGCATCCCGGAGCTGGGGTTTGGCCTCCTGCTCCCCAGACCCTTCCCCCAGATGGCCCTGACAGCTGCTCTCAAGGGTCCCGACCCAGCACATGGGAGAGGGTCACTCCTCACCACACGGGTGGCCTAGGGCTTAGTGCACGTCACCCATGAGAACCGGGCTGTGGGGACAGGAAAGGAAAGGGAGTGTGTCCTGGTGTGAGTCTGAAATCCTATTTCCTGAAGCCACCCCAGCACCAGAAATGGGCGGACGGGCGAGCCTCCTGTGCGGGGGGGTGGTCCCGGCACGGCCTGGGTGACAGGCAGCGGTGAGCTGAGCACACAGCCGGCCCGGCCACCAGGGCTGCATGCACCAGGGCACAGGCCTCCACGCGCTCTTCTCACTCTTTCCAGCCCCCGACATCAACCCTGCCTGGTATGCGGGCCGAGGGATCCGGCCTGTGGGCCGCTTCGGCCGGCGGAGAGCTGCCCCAGGGAACGGACCCAGGCCTGGCCCCCGGCGTGTGCCAGCCTGCTTCCCCCTGGAAGGCGGCGCCGAGCCCTCCCGAGCCCTCCAGGGGTGGCTGGCGGCCCAGCTGGTCCAGGAGTAGCAGCAGGAGCCTGCCCCCGCCCCTCCCCCTCCCCCAGCGACCTTCCCTCCAGTCCTAATAAAAGCAGCTGGCTTGTTCACACGTGTCTGCGTGGTGACAGAGTGCACGGTGCTCCCCCTCACGGGATGTTAGCCTGGAAGGACCCTCAGAGCCCAGCAGCCCAGAGGCCCTAGGACTCGCCCAAGGGCACCCGGCACTGAGCAGGGGGCTGGGGCGACCTTGGCCACCCACCTGCAGCCCGTGCCGCCCCTCAAGCCACCCTGACCAGTTGCTCAGGCTGCGCACTGCACGAGGCCGCTGTGCAGGGGCCCCAGGGAGGGCATCACGGCCCCTCGGCCTCACCTGCCCCGCTCTCTGCTGCAGTTCTTTTTGCCTCCCTGTTGGTACTTGTGGAAGAGAAACAGGGGGTGCTTGTTTCCAGTACTCTTGGGTTCGAGTATTTCAACCCCATCCTGTGTCCCTTTCAAATTGCACGATGTCCCTGTGTCCTGTTTCTGGCGGAGCTTGCTTTGGTGTCGGGAGCACACAGCCACTGATGGGACAACTGAGCTCCATCCCTACCTTCTGGGAGCCCCGCTTCCCACATGAACCTGGGCCTGGGAACACCCACCTCAGTCCTAAGCCTGGGTGGCACAGCCCCTGGGTACCTGCCAACAGGTGTGGATGCTCTGTGAGCATAAACTCCCTTCCCCAAGGTGTGCCCACCCCTCCAGTGCTGGGGCCAAGAGTGGGCGGGAGGGTTTAACCAGTTGCTTCTGAACCCAGAGCTCATGCCAGCCAGGCCTCTGCCTGTACCCTGCCTGCAGGATCTCAGGAACCCCCAGGCCTTGGGACTCCTTCTGTCCACACTCAGCAGGGGAGGGACACAGAGCCAGCCTGCAGGACCCCAGCCCGGCCACCCTGCCCAGATAGAGGAAGGCAGGGGTCCACGCTCACTGGCCAGCTGGAGGAGGCTGAACCGGCCCAGACCGCCCGGATGGGCTGGGTCAGGGCTGCCCCCTCACCAGCCACAGGGAGGCTGGAGGGAGGACAGGGGCCAGTCCCCTCCCAAGGAGAGCTCCTGCCCAGTCAGCACCGCCCCAGGCTGGACACATGTAGGAACAGGAGTGTGGCCAGTCCCCTCCCAGGGCAGGCAAGTGCTGGGCCCGGCCCGGAAGCAGGGAGGACCAAGGAAAGCGGTTCAACCCAAAGTGATCACATGGCCCCCTCCCACCCATGGGGACACACCCCCAAAGCTGAGAACCGCTGTTCAAAAAAACACATGTATATGACAGTTCCCAGCAGCACAACAGCCAAAAGAGGCAGAAACAACCCCAACCCCCATCAACAGATGAATGGAGATCAAAATGCGGTCTATGCATACGTATCTCGGCTTATTACTCAGCCACGGAAAGGAGTGACGCTCTTCCTAGTGATGCTGCCACGGGGAGGAACCGTGAGGACCGGACGCAACACGACAGAAGCCGGGCAGCAAAGGCCCCCTCGCGTGTGATTCCATTCACAAAGGTCCAGGCAGGCAAGTCCACAGGCAGAAAGTGGTCTGCTGGCTGCCGGGGGCTGCTCCATGGATACAGGGCTTCCTTTAGGGGTCGAAAGTGTCTGGGACTTGGCCAAGGTGGTAACCGTACTAAACGCCACTCAGCTGCGCACTTTAAATAGAAGAGCTCATAGCCCCGTGAGCTGCAGACGTGGAAACATCAGTGTGGCAAAGGGCTTCGGATTCCAGCCACGCAGCACCTGGTACCCAGTTAGGGCAGCCCGTGGAACACATCTTCTGAGCCCAGAGAGTCGGGGAGATGGGAGATTTTATGTATTCTCCAAACTCCTACTATGGAAGTTTTAAACCCACAAGAAAGCTCAAAAATATGATGATGATACCTAATATCCTCCTTTTTTTTTTTTTTTTGGCTGCAAGGCATGTGGGCTCTTAGTTCCCTGACCGGGAATCGAACTGGCTCATTGGAAGCACAGAGTCTTAACCACTGGACCGCCAGGGAAGTCCCTACCCTCCACTTATAATAGCTGGAGTCAGAAAATGTAACAAGCCCTCAGAAGCGAAAGTGAAAGTGGCTCAGTTGTATCCGACTCTTTGCGACCCCTTGCGACAACATGGACTATACAGCCCATGGTATTCTCCAGGCCAGAATACTGGGGCCTTTCCCTTCTCCAGGGGATCTTCCCAACCCAGGAATCAAACCCAGGTCTCCCGCATTGCAGGTGGATTCTTTACCAGCTGAGCTACCAGGGAAGCCCACAGTCCTTAGAAAAGAGCATATAAAAAGGAGGAAATGGGTCAAGAGTAAAATTCTGATAAGGGGATCAAAATCACAAGTGAGTCCGTAAAGATGATTGTTTCAAAGGGTTGTCTGTGAAAGGAAAGGAGGGGAGACAGCAAGTGAAGGGGAGAGAAGAGGAAAGGGCTTGGTTCCACTTGTTTTAAGATGGAAGGGCCCAGACCAGAAAAAGAGAAGTAAAACTCGCACTGTCTGCAGATGACACGACACCATACGCAGAAAATCCTAAAGGTTCCACCAGAAAATGACTCGAGTTACTCAGTAAAAATACTAACAGCTTCCACGATTTTCACTGCATTTACTTTCCCACACTCTCCCCTCTTCTCTCTACCCCTTGGAAGTCAGTTGTAGATATCATATTTCCCCTAGACGTTTCTGCATCTTTCTCCTCAAACGAAGGTCAATCTCCACCATAACCACAAAATTATCATCATGCCTCAAACATTTTGTAAGAATTCCATAATATCATAGAGTTTTTCATCCATACTCAAAACTCCCCAAATAAGGCAAGGAAGTCTTAGTTGCCTTTTTTTTTTTTTTTTTGAAGCCAGACTCCAGTCTAGATTTAGGGTTAGGGTTAGTTAATTCCCGTTAGTCCCCCGTCATCTGATTTTGTCACGACACCGACTCTTACAAGAGCCCAGACACGTTACCTAGTAGGATGATCCACACGCCGCAGCACGTGGCGCCTCCTCCCCCGAGTGCTCTGACCTCCTCCTTCCATCCTGCCCCTGTATTTCCTGTCATCTGAGCAGTTAGGTCCAAGGGCAGAGTAGGACTCAGCCATCGCTGAGGCATGAACGCTCCGTGTCTGTCCTACAGCATGGTATCTGACGGTGGGCTCCAGGTCCCACTCCGATAGGAGCTGAGCCTGACCCTTTGCAAACTCTAAGACCCTCTTGTTATGCCCAGAGTCCAAGTCCCCAAAACTGAGAGAATAAGACGTCCACAGCAATGCAAAAGCATAAAGGGGTTTATTACCAGCTCGAGCCAGGGCCCAGGTTTCACCCAGCATAGTGGAATCCGACAAAGGCCCTGAGCTCTGAATCACATATACTTTTATACAGACGGGTCTTTGTTTCTGTAACAGCATAGCTGATTGGTTAAACCATACGCGCGCGGGACTTTTAAACCTCGCATCCCTATCTGGATTGGCTCGGGTCTGGCGCAGGCGGGGGCTATGGGGATTTTTCTGATTGGTCCAGCTACACTGCCTGCAGGAGTTCCCAGAGCCTCAGCTTTTCTCGGGCCTAGCCTGCCCGAGTGTCTGTCCTGGCTTCCTGGCTTCCATTTGGTCCTAACACCTCTCAGTTTCCCATCTGCTCAGAAACAATCTTCAGAAGTCCTGGGGCCCTGTGACAGCAGCCTGTCTCCCAAAGAGCTCCCAGCCAGGGACTCGGGCCCCCGGGTACCCTTGCTGAGACCAGCTGTCCTCCGTGGGCTGCACGATGCTGATTCTCTGATTTTTCCTCCCGAGCGGATTCTTCTAAAGGAGGTATTTTTCCTTTCTCCCCTTTCTTCCTTTTTTTTTTCTTTTCATTCAACATCTTACAAATGGTTAGATGATTTCAAGTTGTTCTAAATGTGGCCTCTGAAAAGGGACTATTTTAAAAGGAAAAGAATGGATTCCTGAGTCAGCCCCTCCAGGCACTGGGGACTCTTCCAGGGGAGACGGAGGAGGAGCTAGAAACAGAGCGGGAGGGGAAAGGTCAGGACCACAGGCAGGAAGCAGGGTAGCTCCCGGAGGCTGCTTCTCAGTTCTGCTGTGCCTCCTGCCTCCACCATGAGCACACACACGTGCGTGTGCACACACACACAGACTCTGGCTCATGAAAAGGGCTGGAGCAGCTTCCCCAGATGCAGACAGGAGAGAGCTTACAGACTGGACTCCCCCAGGACTGTTTACCCCGGAGAATCTCTGCCCGGAACACCTGCAACCCCAGGGACTCATCTCCCTCCAGGCTCCACACCCACCATGACCTCACAGTCCAGGACACGCTGAGCCCAGGTTTGTGCAGCAGACACAGACAGGCTTCAGAAGCACCTGTCCCTGGGTGTGGTGGAGGCTGTTTCTAGCAAAAACCTGCCTTTTCTTTACAATGCTGGGGAAAATAGCTTCAGTCCTCTCCTGGGACACATTTGCTGAGTGCCTGGCATATGCCAGAATCGTACCAGGCACTGGGAGCCCCATGCCTGACAGACAGGCAGAACCCCTGCCCTCACCGCAGAGCTCCCCGTGTCTGAATATTAGGTCACTGGGTGGGTCTAGACCTCCCAGGGCCCACACTGCCCTGCAGACAGATCTAACACGGAGCTGGTGGGCTCAGGGATACCGTCTACAGAGGCTTCCAGGTGATGCCAGGGCTGAGCCCCACCTGCCTCGTGGGGGAGAAGGTGAGGGAAAGGGGCAATCACACCTGGCAACGGGGACCCCAGGCTCCAGGGTCAGCATGCACCCCATCCCATCCTGCAGGGACGGAGGGAGGCATGAAGGAGGGAGGTGGCAATGAGTCAAAGAAAATGCTTTAATAATAAATTCCAGCCTGAGAAGACAGGAGGAAAGCAATCACATACATGGGTATCCCACTACTAGCGTGATTTCCTCACTTCCGGTTTCATCATGGATGGGTCCAGAGTCCTCTGAAAGACATCTGTTGTTCAGCAAAGCAACTCTCTAGACCTGGAGCGGTGGGGTTTGCTTCAGCGAGCCTGGAGTGCCATCTAGTGGCCAGAGGCAACCTCAGCCTCCCGCCACCTCCAAAGTGGTCTCCTCCTTGGCGGGGGGAGTCTCAGCCCCGCCCGCTCCCCTGGTGGCTCGGTCAGTACAGAGTCTGCCTGCAATGCAGGAGACTACCTCCAGCGCAGGAGACCCCGGTTCAATCCCTGAATCGGGAGGATCCCCTGGAGAAGGAAATGGCAACCCCCTCCCGTGTTCTTGCCTGGGAAATCCCGGGGACAGAGGAGCCTGGTCCACGGGGTCTCCAGAGTCGGACAGGACATGGCGACTAAGCCACCCAGCCCCGCTACCCAGAGTGAGGAAACAGCTCACGGGAAGCGGCCTGACACAGCAAGGGCCCCCATCTCACTCGCTCCATCTTCAAGGGAGCGGTCGTATAGGACACTTCACTGCAGCCAGAATCTGCAGGGCTCGCAGCAGGAAGCGGCCAGGCTTCACCTGGACATCGTCTAGGAAAGAAACACGCGTTTGGGGGACGTCAAGGGGCTCGGCATCAACAGGGAAGGCCGCTTTACGTTTGTCCTGTTGATCCTTACAGGTGACAAAGTGAAGCCACTTTTTTTTTTTGGTGGGGGGGGGATGACAGTGGCATCTTATTTAAAATTTCCCGCCTACTTATCACAGTCCCAGAGGGGGACCAGCATCACCGCCTCCCCAGTAGTAGCTGCCTTTGAACTACCTTCATGGGGCCGCTGGCCTCTCTAAAGGGAGGAACCAGGCGAGCCCGCGACGTGTCTCCACCCGAAAGATGCCCTGTGCCCACCGCAGCCACTGCCGCCCTGCCGGGGGGCCCTCAGGGGACGTGCGTAACAACCCCCGCCTACAAACTCACCAGAGACCACGCGCGAGAAAAGGGTTTACTTTTAGGAGAAAAACTCACTGGGGCAGAATAAGGTATCCCTCCGCTCGAAATCCGGGTCCTCGAGCCTGTGGGCCCAAGCGTCTTGTCCTCATAGTCACCCCGAGAAGCGGACAGTGGGGCCCCGCCCCACCCCCAGCTGCACCCCTCAGGGACCCTCACAGAGGTCCGGCGATGACATGGTCCGCTCCAGTGGGGCCTGCTGACCCCTCTCCCCTGTCCCAGGAGCAGGGGAAACCCCCCCAGCCCACCTCGCGTGGCCTCCTGCCCAGAGCCAAGTCCCCGCTGGCTGATTTCCCCCTCCTTCACTGCCTGGTGGCCAGGCAGCTGAGGAGGGCACCTCCAGGCAGGGTCGGGCGTGCCCACCCCCAGGACATCTGGGATTTAGGTGGAATCTGACATCTGGGGACGTGGAGCCCCCACCCTCTGGAGGCCCCTGGAGACACAAACGTCTCCCAAAGGATTCCCACGACCTTGGGAGGCGATTATTCTAAGGAATGCCGGCTTCCTGCGCCTCAAGGACTCAGGCACGCGCCGGGCTCGACCGTGGACCGGGGTCAGCACCGCCGTCACCACGGAGATGGCTGGAACTCGCTCAGAGGACCGCTGGGGCGCGGGCTGGGAGTACCCGCTCCCCGCAGCTGCCCCTGGAGCGCCGCTTCTAGTAGGCACAGCATCGGCCACGCCGCGAGGGCCGCTGGCTCAGGGTCAGCGGAGTGTCTCTCTGCCGCCTCTGGCCCTCCTTGCTCTCTTCTCTCCGCGAAAGCTCCTGGGCTGTGGACGACAAGAGGGGGAAGCCCAGCTGGGAGGGAAGCCCCCCAGTCCAGCACAGCCCCTGCACCCTTGGCAGCCTCTGGAGCCCCCCCTCCCTCGTGCTCTCCGAGAACCAGGAAACAGGCGCCCTTGACTCCTGTGCACCTTCCAGGTCCCTGGCAACATTCGGCTGGGCCTCAGGAGGCCAGAGAAGACCCATTTGAAGAAGGTGCACCCCACCCCACCCCACCTCTAGCTCCGGGGCGGGGGGCTGGTCACTCACCAACGGCGTTGAAGACCTCGGCCACCTGGTAGTTCCGTTTGGCCGAGGTTTCCGTGAACAGCAGCCCCTTGCTCTCTGCAAACTCCTTCCCTTCCTGGAGGAAGTGACCATGGAAAGTCCACATTAATCCCAGAAAGACCACGGCACAGTTGCACGAGTGGAGAACCTCATTCCTCATGTCCTGTTACTGAGGCTCCTGGGGGAGGTGGTCAGGATTGGGCAGTGGGGCCAGGAGCGGGATGTGGCGCTCACTGGAAGAGGAGCCTGTCACCCTCAGTGGGTTCTGTGGGGAGGCTCCCCTTCCACTGTGGAATCTTGGGGTGGGGGACTCCAAAAGCAAGCCAGACATGGAAGGGGGGTGAGGCCAGCCTGGTGGGAGCCCCCCCGGGCCTTTCTCTGCTCCCCCTCCTTGCTGTGTCACAGGGGTCAGGCTTGCATGGAGTGATGGTGTGTGAAGCAAGGGAGGCTGGGAAACTCCAGGACTGCTTGTGTGGCCAAAAAGGGGAGAAGTGTCCACGAAGGAGGACCTGGGGGCCTCCTGGGCAGGCTCCTCACCTTCGGACCCTCCCAGGAGGAGCTTGGGCCCCAGATGGTCCTGCCTGAGGCTGAGCGGGCCCTGGGGGCTGGGCCAGCCAGGCTGCAGCATCGCACCCAGCAGCATCCACCCTCCTCACCCGGCCCACAGAGCTGCACTCCACCCCCGTCCCAAGCTTCTCAGCCCCTCCCAGGCACAGAGATGGCTCATTATCATTTGTGTTTTAAAGGACAACGTGACCTGGTACAGATGGAGACTTGGTGACTTCAGGTAACTCACATCTGGTCATATCTGCATGCACGCTCAGTCACTCAGTCATGTCCAAATCTTTGCAATCTCATAGACTGTGGTCCGCCAGGCTCCTCTGTCCATGGGATTTCCCAGGCAAGAATATCAGAGTGTGTTGCCATTTCCTCCTCCAGGGGATCTTCCCAACAGGGATCGAACCCTCTTTTCCTGCATCACCTACATTGTCAGGGGGATTCTTTACTACTGCGCCACCTGGGAAGCTCCTGGTTATCTGAATGAAACCCAAATATCTGCCTTTCCCCGACTAGCTTGAGGGTTCCAGGTGGAGTCACTCTAAGGGTTTGTTCTCAGTGCAATGGGCCTCTTGCCCAGGGGCCAGCGTGAGGAATCCCACCCGTGACAAGGTCATGTGGAAGGAAGCCTGACAAAATGCAAGGACGTGATCAGACTTCAGGGGTTCTCCCTGGAATTTCCTGAGCATCCACTCCCCCAAGACCAGAGTCTGCCTGCTTTACTGTGTTATGCTTTCCACCTACTCTTCTGTCATTAACAGGGGGCTGTCCCCCTACCACCTTTTTCTGGAAAAAAAATTAATTTAGAGCTTTTAGATAATAAATTTCCTGGGCATAATACAAGTGTTTCAATCCAAAAACCCCTCTGATGGCTTTCTAGCCTGCCTGCAGGACTCGTACAGCTGCGCATGTAATTGTTTACAGTCTCCCAACCTCGAGAGGCACAGGAATCTTAAAACATCCTAGGAATGCAGGGGATTCCGAGGTGTCAAGATCATTAGAGTAAAACTGATTAAGCATTTCATTGCTGAGCCAATACTTGCTGCCAAATTTTCATATCCTTTATTTTTAGATATAGTTGGTATATAGAAAAATAGGAGACCTGGTATTAGCAACATTAGATCTTTGAGTTAAGTACCTTCTTTGTTATAACCCACTCCGCCTTTGTTCTATAGAGATGTAACTTTAGTGCTTTAAGGAGATGCAGATTAAAGAAAAACACTTCAGGGGAAACGAAATTAACATTCATTAAGGAAGAGAGCCAAAAAGTGTTAGCAAGCCTCCCGGCCAGAAGATAATGTAAATCACCTGAGACCTTTTGTATACAAAAAGATATACAGAAAGAGTCTGGGCTGCTAACACTACATAATTTTGTATTACCCATTGATCTCTATGTACAATCAAAAAGGTATAAAAGGCCTTTCTAGACAATAGAGGCAGGGCAAGTCATTGGAAGGACTGGTTTCCCCCGTGTCTCCACTTTACTCTAATTTCAGGCTGAATTCCCATCTGGGGCGTGGAGGCTCACCATGTCTACTTACTTGTCCTGGCTTCTAAGATCCGTAAGAGAGAGAGCCCAAGGCGGGGCACTCTCCGATATTCAAACGGATGCCAGTGGCCTAAAGTAGATGGTGCAAGTTTCTTGTCTGGAACTTTATTGGTTTTCCACGTAAACCAAGTTAATCAGCCTCTTTTCTCCACTTAATTTTCCTACTATACTATTTCTTCCTAATCTAATCTTATGTTAATAAATAAATAAGTTTTTCCCTCGCCCACGCCATCCCCGCTTCGAATTCCCTGGATCCACCGGGGCTGGACCCCGGCAGCCTCTAGCCCCTAAATTGCAGGTCCCCACCCTTCCGTCTGCCAGTTTGTCCTTGAGGTCCCCCAGGATGGGGTTCATGGTTATCTCACTGCCCGCGGAATGAGAACGTCCAGTGCAGAGACCTTGGCTCCTAAATTCATTCCCCCACACAAGGAACCAGTGTTCCTCAGGGAAACGATTTCCAAGGCTGGGGCTGAGAAAGGGCAAGGTGAACCAGGAACGACTTGGCCAGCCAGGAAGGAAGAAAGACCTCAAAGAATAACGGCAAGAGGGACGATGCCCACTGGGGTGGGGGCTTTCTCAGTGGCCAGATTCAGGAGCAGAGCTCCCTGAACCAGGGAGAGGACCACAGGGGAAAAGTGATACAGTCTGAGCTAAGAGCGTTGTGTGGCTATTCGTTTCCTGATTTGCTCATCATTCTGTGCTTAAGGGCTTCCCTGAGAGCTCAGCTGGTAAAGAATTCACCTGCAGTGCAGGAGATCCCAGTTCAATCCCTGGGTCAGGAAGATCCGCTGGAGAAGGGATAGGCCACCCACTCCAGTATTCTCGGGCTTCCCTTGTGGCTCAGCTGATAAAGAGTCCGCCTGCAATGTGGGAGACCTGGGTTCGATCCCTGGGTTGGGAAGATCCCCCTGGAAAAGGGAAAGGTTACCCACTCCAGTATTCTGGCCTGGAGAATTCCACAGACTGTATAGTCCATGGGGTCACAGAGAGTCGGACACGACTGAGCGACTTTCACTTTCACTTGCTGTGCTTACGTAAGTCAGTCGTTCATACCTGGGAAAGCTGGGAGAAGGGCAGACAGGAACTATCTGTACTATTTCTGCAACAAGTTCTGTAATGCTGAAATTATTTTAAGATGAAAAGCCCCCAAATTACTGTGAAAGCTTCACTGCCCGCTGGTCAGCCTGGCCTCTGCCTGGCCGAGGCACCTGCGGCTCGGGGGTCTGTGCACTCTGTCCCCCCACCCCCAGCCCAAGGCCCAGCCTGTGAGAGCTCGGAGTGAAGAAGAGGCCAGGGTGGGGTCTGGGGTCCCAGGGTCAACAGCCCAGGCCCCAAGCCATGGGGTCCCCCACCCACAGGCTGGCCGAGCCCAGGGCAGGGGTCCCAGGGGAGCAGAGCAGAGGCCCTGTCCGCCCCAGAGCTGGACCCCTGGCCTCCCTGAGGGTCTCCCCACCCAGGTCCCATCTCCCCCACAGCCTGACCTGTCCTCCTCACGTTCTTTCTAAGTCACCCATCAGATCGCCACCCCTGAGCCCACCACCACCACAGTGGGGGGCTCTGCCACTGAGCCCCAGGGCAGCATGGGGCTTCTCTGGCAGCCCCCTGGCTCCAGCCTCCCTCCCCTCCCTACCCCCTGCCACCCAGCACCCTCTCCCTTCATCTGCCCCTCCACCTTTCCTAAACTCACCCCACACACATCTACACACAGACACCACCTCACCTCCTACACACACACCTGTGCACACA
>NW_024070212.1:114839726-114859567 GCF_014754425.2 Oryx dammah
TCCTACACACACACCTGTGCACACATGGAGACACACACCTGTTCACATAGACACACCTGTACACACAGACACCACCTCACCTTCTACACACACGCACCTGCACACACACAGAGACACACACATCTGTTCACACAGACACACACACCTGTCCACACAGACACCACCTTACCTCCTACACATACAGACACACACAACTGTGCACAGAGACACACACACCTGTTTACAGACACTCACATCTGTACACAGACACCACCTTACCTCCTACACACACACACACCTGTACCCACAGAGAGACACACACCTATACACACACAGAGATATATACAGCTGTACACACAGAGAGACACACACCTATACACAAACACCACCTTACCTCCTACACACACATATCTATACACACACACAGAGACACACACACTTGTACACACAAAGAGACACACACCTATACACAGACACCACCTTACCTCCTACACACACACACACCTGCACATACACAGAGACACACACCTCCTACACACTGACACCACATTGCCTCCTACACACATACTCTCCCATACACACACTATACACACAGAGACACACATACCTATACACACTAAGAGACACACCTATACACACAGAGACACACACACCTGTAGCACATGGACACACACACGGACCCGTGCTCCCTGCTCCAGGCTCCCAGCACTTCACAAGCTCACCTCCCTGAGCACCTTTTCTGCTCTTAGTCATTTTACAGAAGAACTACACCTTCTGGGTCCTCTGTTCCTTGCTAATTTCCTAGCAAATAAATGTGGGTTTGCCCCTTCTTGAACCTGGAGGAGGAAATGGCAACCCAGTCCAGTATCTCACCTGGAGAGCCCCACGACAGAGGAGCCTGCTGGGAGCCCATGGAGTCTCAGAGTCAGACATGACTGAGCGACTCAGCACGTACTTCTTGGACACTTTGTTGGACACCAAGATGAAGACCTGAAGCCCACATTGCTCACAGGGGGAGAGGGTGGGGAGAGCCATGGTTTCCTCGTTCCTGGTGCTGCCTGCCCCTGCCAGGCCTCGGTGCCCAGGGGGTGTGGGGTCTACGGTGACGCTCAGGGCTCTCCCCACAGCTGGGAGCCACCATCTCTGGGTCTGACCTTCCCAGGAGAGATCAGAAACCTTGGTCCAGGAAGGAAACTGAATTGGGAATTGTGTGTGCGTGTGTGGCCTTGCGACTGGGTGGTCACGTGTGCTTGGGGTCCCTCCCATCTCCCCTACTGAGATTTGATGACTGTCTCCAGACCCACCTCAAAGGTCACCTCCCGCTCCTCTTCCAGGTCTGTCTTGTTGCCGACCAGCATCACCACGACCTCTCCAGGGTGGAACTCCTCCTCCAGGTCCTTCAGCCACTGCTGCGCTTTGCAGAAGGAATCCTGAAAAAGGAAAACGGGACCGTCAGGCAGACTTGGTGTTCTTCCTCAGCCGTCCCAGAAAAGACAAGGCAGGTGTCGGTGGCCACCCCGTGTAAAATACGGTCCAACTGACCCCCCACCCGAGGAATCATGAGTGATGGATAGTGATGCTCCAGAAAGAGGACCACGGAGCAGCACAAACCCAACTGTGCAGCAGGAAGAGGGGTGGTCAGGGAGGGCTTCCTGGAGGAGGTGACAACTTTCACTGAAGGATTCTCCACTGGTCATCACGATTTTAATATAAAGGACCAGCCCAGGCCTTTCACATGATGCCTCCGGAAGGTGGCCTCCTCACGCCTGGGAGGGCGGGGACACGCCCAGGTGAGCCTCACCTTCCTGGTGATGTCATACACCAAAAGCACAGCATTGGCACCCCTGAAGTAGAGGCGGCAGACGCTGTGGTACTTCTCCTGACCAGCCGTGTCCCAGATCTCAAACTTCAGACGCGCGGCCCCCAAGTCCACCACCTTGGTGAAGAACGCACCTGAAACAGAAGCCCAGAGCGACCTTTGCCTGCAGAACGAGGTCCTTATCCACAGCTCAGCCTGGGCTCAGCTGACCAGTGGGAGACAGACAGCCCCATGCTCCCTGGCACCCTCTGTGGGCAAGGCTCAGCAAACACCTCTTCTGGAAGATGGCAGTTTCCAGAAGAAGCAGAGTTACAAGGAACTTGCTTGTAGATTACACAGAGGCTTTGTGTGGGAAGATGGACTCTAGGGTTCTATTCAAATCCTCTGGACCACGTGTGGCATGGAAGGGTCTCTGGCAACCAGGGGTCCGCACGTCCCCATGGGTGTCCAGCAATGCAACTGACGGTCACCCATCTCCTCCCCTGAATCCTTCCTGGCCTCCTGCTAACCTCCCAGCCTCATCCACACCTCTGCCTCCCAACCTCCCATCTCCACTGACAACTCGGCTTAGAATCCTTCCTCTTCCCCACCTCCTGACAAGCCCACTGGGGTCTTTGAGTGTCGGCCCTCAGGGTGCCGCTGGGCTCCCCTTCCCCAGGAGGCAGACTATGGTAGCCTATCCTGTGCTCTGCACACACTCACTGCAGGTAGACGTCTGTATTCTCACCTGTCACCCCTGCGGGCAGTGAGCACCTGGACTTTTATGCATCCGTGTCTCTGCTTAATGATCACACACGATGAAAGAACTACCCCAAACCTTCCATTTGACATCCTGGGCAATCCACCTTTTACGTGAAGATTGCTCTTCCCCTTCACAGAGCTTTCCCAAGTGACGTGACTTTAAGGGAGCTAATTAGTAACACCAAGACGTTTTGTCCCCAGAATGTAAATTGGTGCAGCCATTATGGAAAACAGCGTGGAAGTTCCTCAAAAAACGTAAAAATAGAGCTACCATATGATCCAGCAATCCCACTCCTGGGCATGTATCCAGAAAAGAAAAAAGCTCTAATTAGAAAAGATACATGCAACCCAATGTTCATAGCAGCGTTATTTACAATAGTCAGGGCCTGGAAGCAACCTAGATGTCCATCAACAGATGAATAGATAAAGAAGACGTGGTACATATATAAAATGGAATATTACTCAGCCGTAAAAAAGAATGGAATCGTGCTGCCTGCAGCGGCATGGATGGACCTAGAAATTATTACACTGAGTGAAGGAAGTCAGACAGAGAAGGACCAATATTACACGATATCACATAATGCAGACTCTAAACTACGACACAAATGAGCTCATCTAAGAAACAGAAAGACTGTGGCTGCCAAGCGAGGGGCAGGCACAACTGAATCCCTTTTCTGTACAGAAGAAATTAAGACAACATTGCAAATCAACCATACTTCAATAAAATAAATGTTATTTTTAAAAAGGTGTTCTGGCCCCGTAGCATATGGGGTGTGTCACTTACAGAGCTAAACCAGAGACTGCGGAGAAGCCTGTGGGTGCTTCAGGCGAAGCTGCTGCCCTGCCTAGACCCAGGCTGGGTTGGGGGCTTGTTGGGAGGTTCTGGCAGATGTGGCTTCGTGGTTGAAATGAAAACTTTCACTTCAAGGGCAGCGTGTGAGTGTCCTGGGACTGCCAGAACAAATGATCACAAGATGCGTGGCTTAAAACAGCAGAAATGTATTATTTCTGTTCTGGGGGTCAGGGGTTCAAAATCAAGGTGTCACCAGGGCTGGTTCCTTCCAGAAGTTCTGGGAGGGACTCTGCCCCACGCCCCCTCCCAGCTCCCGGTAGGGGTGGCAGTGATGGGTGGCCCTGGCTTGTAGGTACCCCCCCCCTGCCGCTGTCTTCACAGGGCTGTCCCCTCTGCAGCTCTGCATTCTCCTGTTCCAGGGACACTGGTCATGGGATTCAGGGTGCACCCGAAATCCGGGAATAGCTTTAACTAGTTATGTCTGCAAACACCCTCTTCCCCAGTAAAGCCACAGGTACTGGAGATCAGGACACGGATGCATCATTGTGGACACGATTCAGTCCACTACAGATGGAGGGTAAGAGACACGTCTGGGCTGATTCTAGCACAGCAAGGGGAGGATCACCACTCTCTCTCACGAGAACCTGGTCTGGGGCAACTCCCAAATGGAAGCCGCCGACGGGGCCTCTGCCTGCACGGCCTGCATTTTTCTGCTCATCCACAAGCTTGGAGTCATAGACACCTGTTAGTCATATGCACCTGCTATGGACTGAATGACTGTGTCCCCCAAAGTCACTGGGTTGAAGCCCTAACCCTCAGCGTGATGGTATCTGGAGATGGAGCCTTTGCAAGGTGATTAGGCTTAGATGAGGTCCTGAGGGTGGTGGGTTAGTTGCTCAGTCGTGTCCGACTCTTGCAGCCCCATGGACTATGTAGCCTGCCAGGCTCCTCTGTCCATGGGGTTCTCCAGGCAAGAATACTGGAGTGGGTTGCCATTCCCTTCTCCAGGGGATCTTCCCGACCCAGGGATCGAACCCGGGTCTCCCGCATTGCAGGCAGATTCTTTATAACAACTGAGCTACAAGGGAAGTCCAGCTGAGGGTGGGGCCCCCAAAACAGGGTTAGTGCCTTTGTAAGAATGCACCCCCATCATGTTCTGTCTCTCTGTTTCTCTGTGTGTCTCTGTCTCTTCCTCTCTGTGTGTGTCTCTGTCTCTCTCCCTGTCTGTCTCTCTTTCTCTCCTCCATCCCTTGCAAACACAAAGAAGAGGCCATGCAGACACACAGCCAGTTACCAGGATGGCAGCACCCATAAGCCAAGAAAAGAGGGCTCCGAGTGAAACCTACTTTGCCAGCCCCTCACGCTTGGACTTCCAGCCTCCAGACCTGTGAGAATAAGTCTCTGTTGCATAAGGCACCCAGTCTGTACTGTTCTGCTGTGACAACCCAGCAGACCACGACACCAGGTCAAAGCTGCCGTCTATAGCTCAACAGCAGGACCGACAGCTCCCGGCTCCTAAGAGGCTACTGTGGGGCCTAAGAGAAAAGTGAAAGTGAAGGCGCTCAGTCGTGTGTGACTCTTTGTGACCCCGTGGACTGTAGCCCACCAGGCTCCTCCATCCATAGGATTCTCCAGGCAAGAGTACTGGAGTGGGTTGCCATTTCCTTCTCCAGGGGATCTTCCCGACCCAGGGATCGAACCTGGGTCTCCCGCATTGCAGGCAGATGCTTCACCCCCTGAGCCACCAGGGAAGCCTGAGCAGGATGAAATTCCACTAGGACTGTCGACGTCATGAGGGTGAGGGCCGCGTACGGGCCTAGGAAGGAGGCCTATCTGCTGCAAGAACTTTGCTGATTTCCTCAAACCTTTGAAAGCCCAGCTTCCTTCCTTACCACGAGTCAACACTGCCCTCTTCCCAGCGTGGCTGTCAAACCCCTGAGAAAAGAGAGCAGGCGCCTGTCTGACACCTGACGTCCCTTCCCCGCCTCCCTCTCCCCTCTCCCCGGCTCCTTGGCCGGGAGCAGCAGCCTTTTGCCCACATGCTTCGCCTATTTGCTGTCAGGTCACATCACACTTCTGAGTTCGACTTTGATTTCACCCTAAAAGCCTTCACTGCCGGGCGACAGGTGGGCATAAAACTCAGGTTTGTTTCCTCTGTTTAGCTGTCTTAGCTTTTGATATTTTCCTTTTCTACTCTGAAAATGACAACTCATGGTTGAGCATAAATCAATGCATTTGATAAAATCCTAACAAATTTCTAGGGAGGGCAGGGTTTTCAGTTGGAACAAAGATGTGGTACAAGAGGCTGCTGGCTGTTTACAGACCACAGCACCTTGTCTCCCGGGAGAGAGAGAGAGAGACAAGCCCCTAGGGGGCCCTCTGGGCTGGTAACTGATGCCAACTTCCACCCTTGCCCTGCAGACTCTGGCTCCAGAAAAGACCCCACATGTATTACCTTCTTTGTTCAGAAAACTGCTGACCACATTTTCTACCTGTTCACAGGTAAAGACGAAGAGTGATTAAGAGATAAACTTCCAAAATATGCAAACAGACTTGGAGATTTTGCCTAAAATGATACTGGCCACAAGCCGGGGTCTGGGGCCAGGATCAGACCAAGAACCAGGAACCGTTCACGTTTCTGGAACGTGCTGGGGGAGATGACACATTGGCCAATTTTCATCAGCCAATAATCTGGACCGGGGCCGCGTGGCACGCTGCTCTTCACGCTGACGCAAAGCAGGGCTCCCGCTTCCTCTGGCCCCCCCCCGCGGGTCCAACAAGGGGGCCCAGTGGCAGGGACATCTGGGGACCCTCCCGGCCCCCTCCCCAGCCTCTGGAAGCAGGTGTGCCTTCCTCGCTGAGCTGAATGGACCCCCTGTAGACACTGACTGACAGAACTCACTGGGGTTTTCCCTTCAGCTTGCATATGGTGGCCCCAATACAAAGGAGTCTCGGCTAAATGCTAACACAAGGAAAGGTTGTGCTTTTTGACCTTTTAATTAAACAGCCGCTCCTGCTCACTCAAGCCCTCTCTGCAGCCTTCCCTTTTTTTGCAAAAGTCATGAACTGCCTCCGGGTTGAAGGGAACACGACATGGGTGACTCCTCAGGGACGCCTGGGCTCCAGCAAAGTTTCCTTCAGCAGGGAGGGGGACAGAGCGGGGAGAAACCCAGCACCCTTGGAGACTCCCCTGCTTCACACAAGGCCCAGCTAGTCCAAACTGGTTCCACCGGCAAATCCGCACACAAGCGCTAGATGTCACCACCCCTCCAGAGATGTCCCTGAAACGTGCGGGTGAAGAACCTACCTGCCAGGGCAGGAGATATTAAAGAGACACGGGTTTGATCCCAGGGTTGGGAAGATCCCCTGGAGGAGGAAATAGCAACCCACTCCAGTACTCTCGCCTGGAGAATCTCTTGGACAGAGGAGCCTGGTGGGCTACAGTCCACAGGGTTGCAAAGAGTTGGACACGACTAAAGCAACTTAACACACACACACACACTTCAGCCAGAGGGTTGTGGGCCACTGAGAATACACAGGTATGGGCAGGTGTTCCCACATAACCTTATTCACAAAAACAGGCAGAGCCCTGTGAGCTCACGGGTGGGATCTCAACCCTCTGGCTGGGCTGGGATATGGAGGGCTGTGTGCCTGGGTGTTAACCTGGATCTGGATTCAGGGGAAGGAGACAGCGAGGACCAGCGTGGAAGGCTTGTCCAGATCTAGGCTCACACGCAGGCACACGGCCCCCCACACCCCAGCTCGGCCCGGCCCCTTCTGTGGTCTCTGCTCTGGACTAAAACCCACCTGGAGGCCAGACTTAGCACTTCATTGTATTTTTTCTTTTAAGGCCCAATCCAGTACCACAGGTGAGTGGGGTCAGCTTTCCTGCTGATGGAGAAGAGGTTGCCCTGTGCACCCTCAGCGGGCCTGAATCCAGAGTCCTCTCCAGATGGCTCCATCCCATGGCCAGCCTCTCACCCTGCTCCGCCCTTCCCACCACTGACTCCAGGAGCCTGGCCCTGGCCAGTCCCTTTGGCCCTGCATGCCTCAGGGACTCAGGAACCACCGTCCTGAGAAGACTGAGGGCCCCCAAAGGCTGTTCATTGAATTTTTTTGTTTCTATGTCGGTGTGCCTGCTTGGCATTTAGAAAATCCTCCATACCTATTAGGGGTCTGGGGCAGAGGCCACACCCAGCAGGTGCTTGCTAAGTGAGAGAGGGAGTGAACAGATGAGTGAATGGATGGATGCAGAGAAATGGAAGGCTTACCCACCAGTATCAGTTCAGCCGCTCAGTTGTGTCCTACTCTTTGCGACCCCCTGGACTGCAGCACGCCAGGCCTCCCTGTCCATCACCAACTCCCGGAGCTTGCTCAAACTCATGTCCATTGCTTTGGTGATGCCATCCAACCATCTTATCCTCTGTCGTCCCCTTCTCCTCCCACCTTCAATCTTTCCCAGCATCAAGGTCTTTGCAATTTAGTCAGTTCTTTGCATCAGGTGGCCAAAGTATTGGAGCTTCAGCATCAGTCCTTTCAATGAATATTCAGGACTGATTTCCTTTAGGATGGACTGGTTGGACTGTGCATAATCGAGTCCAAATTTCAAACCAAAGCTTTCATTCCAAATTAGGTGTCTTTCCAGCATGTTGGGCTGCCTCCCAAGCAAACTGACACAAAGTACAGGTGGGAAATGGGGGGTCTGACCCCTGGACAGGATGTGAAGGAGGCTGATTGCCCACAGATGCTCCGAAGGCCTTCCCCTCTGAAGGCTGGGACCCGTGAGCCTCTTTAAGCAGCACAGTGAGAGGGGCCTGCCTCCCTGACAACCTTTCTGACAGCACCCATCCCCCCTCCAACCCAAGCCAGGAGGGTAAACTGAGTCCGGGCAGAACAGGAACAGCTTTAGTAGGAGGGCAACCAGCCCGAGTGAGAGGCTGGCTTGTCTAGGGGGCCGGGTGGCAGAGCGTGGTGGCAGGTGCTTCTTCTGGGCTCCCCCTCCACCAGCAAAATCTCTCACATACCCAACCCTTCAGCGCCAGACTCAGCCCTGGCATCTTCCAGCTGAGCTGAGGCCGGGTTGAGTTCTGGATTCCATGTGCGTGCCCGCCGGCCCATGGAGGACCTTGTGCCCCCAGCACGCCTGAGGCTCCAGGAGGGCATGAGAATTCCCAGGTGGCTGGTTCCCGTGTGCCCACACCCGGGTCAGCAGCTCTGGCTTCCCCACTAGGAGACTAAGGAAGGGGTGCCCTGTCCCATCACTTACACCCCACGGTCGGCAGGATGCTCTTGAAGTCGTTCTTCACATACCGGAGAGCCAAGCTGGACTTGCCCACAGAGCCACTGCCCAGGAGAACCAGCTTGAAGATGCAGGGCTGGCCCGGGGCGGCCCCGGGACGAAGGACCCCATTCACCTGCGCCATGCCCTGCAGAGAGACAGCGATGCAAGGAGGTTGAATGATGCCAAATGATCTCAGCAAGCTCACCCCGGGGACGCTGACCAAACACGGACAGCCCTAAATGGAATGGAGCTCCAAGTCAGAGGTACCTGGCTTGCCAGTCCTGGGCCACTAGGCACCCCATCTTGCCATCTGGAAATAAGGGTGAACGACAGCTATGACATAGGTCTGTTGCGATGTGCTTGGAAAGCATGTCCCCAGGGCCCGCAGGGCCAATGCATACGAACATCTTAAAACACTGCAGGATAGCCATTAAATGCTAGTCATCGTACCGGCTCACTTCCTCCTCCTATCACCTCTAGCTTTTGAACAATCTGTAGCTATTCCAAAAATGTTCTTAAAAGCCCGAGAGGCATGGCACTCTCTCAGTTGTGGTTCCTGGATTAAAACTGGCTGGTAAATAGGTTCCAGAAAACCTATTTACAAAAATGGCTAGTGTTTCAAGGATCTCAAAACATTTTAGTATTTCCCACTGTACTGAAAGCCTTAAAACATACAGTCATAACAAGCACCCTCTTCCAACAACACAAGAGATGACTCTACACATGGACATCACCAGATGGTCAACACCGAAATCAGATGGATTATATTCTTTGCAGCCAAAGATGGAGAAGCTCTATACAGTCAGCAAAAACAAGACCAGGAGCTGACTGTGGCTCAGATCATGAACTCCTTATTGCCAAATTCAGACTTAAATTGAAGAAAGTAGGGAAAACCATTAGAGCATTCAGATATGACCTAATTAAATCCCTTATGATTATATAGTGGAAGTAACAAATAGATTCAAGGAATCAGATCTGATAGAGTGCCTGAAGAACTATGGATGGAAGTTTGTGACATTGTACAGGAAGCAGGGATCAAGACCATCCCCAAGAAAAAGAAATGCAAAAACACAAAATGATTGTCTGAGGAGGTCTTATAAATAGCTGAGAAAAGAAGTGTAAGACAAAGGAGAAAAGGAAATATATACCCATTTGAATGCAAAGTTCCAAAGAACAGCAAGGAGAGATAAGAAAGCCTTCCTCAGAGATCAATGCAAAGAAACAGAGGAAAACAATTGAATGGGAAAGATTAGAGATCTCTTCAAGAAAATTAGAGATACCAGGGAAACATTTCATGCGAAGATGAGCACAATAAAGGACAGAAATGGGATGGACCTAACGGAAGCTGAACGTATTAAGAAGAGGTGGCAAGAATACACAGAAGAACTATTACAAAAAATCTTCATTACACAGATAACCACAATGGTATGATCACTCACCTAGAGCCAGACATCCTGGAATGTGAAGTCAAGTGGGCCTTAGCAAGCATCACTACGAACAAAGCTAGTGGAGGTGATGGAATTCCAGTTGAGCTGTTTCAAATCCTAAAAGACGATGCTGTGAAAGTGATGCACTCAATATGCCAGTAAATTTGGAAAGCTCAGCAGTGGGCATAGGACTGGAAAAGGTCAGTTTTCATTCCAATCCCAAAGAAAGGCAATGCCAAAGAATGTTCAAACTACCCCACAGTTGTACTCATCTCACACACTAGCAAAGTAATGCTCAAAAGTCTCCAAGTCAGGCTTCAACAGTATGTGAACTGTGAACTTCCAGATGTTCAAGCTGGATTTAGAAAAGGCAGAGGGACCAGAGATCAAATTGCCATCATCTGTTGGATTATAGAAAAAGCAAAAGAGTTCCAGAAAAAACATCTACTTCTGCTTTATTGATTATGCCAAAGCCTTTGACTGTGTAGATCACAACAAATTGTGGGAAATTCTTAAAGAGATGGGAATACCAGACCACCTTACCTGCCTCCTGAGAAATCTGTATGCAGGTCAGGAAGCAACAGTTACAACTGGACAGGGAACAACAGACTGGTTCCAAATAGGAAAAGGAGTACATCAAGGCTGTATATTGTCACCCTGTTTATTTAACCTATATACAGAGTACATCATGCGAAGTGCCAGGCTGGATGAAGCACAAACTGGAATCCACTGCCAGGAGAAATCTCAATAACCTCAGATATGCAGATGACACCACCCTTAGGGCAGAGAGTGAAGAGGAACTAAAAAGCCTCTTGATGAAAGTGAAAGAGGAGAGTGAAAAAGTTGGCTTAAAACTCAACATTCAAAACACAAAGATCATGGCATACAGTTCCATCAGTTCACGACGAATAGATAGGGAAATGATGGAAACAGTGACAAACTTTATTTTCTCGGGCTCCAAAATTACTGTGCATTGTGAGTGCACCCATGAAATCCAAAGACACTTGCTCCTTGGAAGAAAAGCTATGAAAAAGCTAGATAGCATATTTAAAAGCAGAGACATCACTTTGCCAACAAAGATCCATATAGTCAAAGCTATGATTTTTCCAGTAGTCATGTATGGATATGAGAGTTGGATTATAAAGAAAGCTGAGCACCGAAGAATTGATGCTTTTGAACTGTGGTGTTGGAGAAGACTCTTGAGAGTCCCTTGGACTGTAAGAAGATCCAACCAGTCCATCCTAAAGGAAATCAGTCCTGAATATTCACTGGAAGGACAGATGCTGAAGCTGAAACTCTAATACTTTACCCACCTGATGCGAAGAACCAGCTCCCTGGAAAAGACCCTGGTGCTGGGAAAAATTGAAGGCAGGAGGAGAAGGGGACGAGAGAGGATGAGATGGTTGGATGGCAACACCAACTCGATGGACATGAGTTTGAGCAAGCTCCGGGAGTTGGTGATGGACAGGGAGGCCTGGTGTGCTGCAGTCCATGGAGTCGAAAAGAGTCAGATATGACTGAGTGACTGAATTGACTAACTGAAAACACGAAGTGATATGCCCTGGAGAAAAAGGGCTCTGTGATCAAAATAAATTTGGGCAAACTCCGTGTATTTTTTCATTACAGAAAATGTCAGGCGTGTACCAGAACAGAGCAGGAGGAGGTCATCCCAGTGAACCTCAGGCTTCCATCATCCACCTCCCAAGAACTAGCTGTACCCACACCCCCAAAGCCCACTCCCACCAAAGATTACTTTGTGGGGATTCTTAGACATCCTATTATTTCTTTTGCAAATATCAGTATATGTACATGTGTTCTCTTTTTCCTTGCAATTTATTTGTGGAAGAAATCATATTTTCCTATGGTTCTCGGTCTGGAGTTTGCTGATTGCATCCCTGTATGGTCACTGAATACGCTCCTGCAAAACCTGTATTTTCTGTAGTTCGGTGGCTCAGAACAGAAATCTGCTTGGATACCGGCTATCTTTTGGCAAGAATGCTTTTGTGAGTGTGATGCATGTTTCCTCAGGAGGCAGATAATGTCAGGAAGCTCCTCGAGACAGGGAAATGGCAATCCACTCCAGTCTTCTTGCTTGGAAAATCCCATGGGCAGAGGAGCCTAGTGGCCTACAGTCCATGGGGTCACAAAAAAGGTGGACACAACTTAGCAACTAAATAACAATTGTCTGCATTGCTTCTAGAAAAATCTTTCCCTGAAAATTGGCCAAATCCACCTCAGAGCCAGCCCGTCTTGTAAGCAGAGCCTCTCCCATCTCGATGTAGGAAGGGAAGGGATTCTGGAGAGGAAAGGAAGAAACAGCAGTAGGAAGTGACCCCCACCCCACCCCAGCCCCCAAGTCCCCAGCAAGCAGCCAGGGCCACAGGCTGGTCTGCTTTGCCCTGTGGGGACAAGAGGAAAAGAATCAAATAGTCGCGAGTCCTAACTACCAGTGAGACTTTCTCGACAGACAGTGCCTGGAGTTACCATGCCTGGCAGACAAGGGCTCACAGGCCCATCTGCTCCCCGGGGACAGGGACTCAGCAAAGCTGAGTGTTCCCGGAGACTGCGTCTGGAACCCCATATTCCTCGGGACACTTAATGGTGTCAGTGGGTGACATCCCGCTTCAGCTTCTTCTGCAGCCCCCAGACTCACAGCTGCCTGGGGTTGGGGGATGGGTTCTATAAGGGCCAGCCCTCTCTCCAGAACCCACCACCCATGCAAGAACTCAAAGCTGTCCTGCTGCAGATTCCTGACCCACGAGTAGAAATGAAACTCAAAGGCAAAGTAAAATAGGGACTTCCCTGGTGGTCCAGTGGTTAACACTCTGAGCTACCATGGCAGGGAACACGGGTTCAAACCCTGGTTGGGGAACTAAGACCCCACATGCCGAGCACCACAGCCAAAAAATAAATAAATAAGTTAAAACACTTTTTCAAAAAAAGGCACAGTAAAATAATCACTAAGGACAAATGGGGAGACCCCGAAGTGGCTGGCCCTCCAGGGATAAAATGACACCTGTAACTCTGCTCGGCAGGTCAAAGGGCAAACCAGAGTCCGGAAAGCAGCCTGAAGCCCCAGGAGACATAACAGACACAGGCTCAAAGGTCAGGGGTTGCTAGAGCTGCTTATCTGTCAACCACACCACCAAATAAGCTGGGGAATTTGCCTTACAGTGCAGCAGCTACATCTGCTCTCTGCTCACGCTGATGCAAACCCCTCTCCAGCCCGTGTCCCGTCTGTTCTCACAGCTGCCACTCCCTCATCACCCCAACCCCGATACCCACCGCCCCATCCCATCCTGTGTCCAGTCCCCGTAAACAGCAGCTCATAAAAGAGACAACACTCCCTGCCATCGTCCAGCCTGCAGCTCCCTGTTCCTCTTCTTGATTGAAATGATCTCAGTGTCTAACTCTACCTTAATTCAGTTACTTTGATGGTAATTGTTTCTCTCTCGCGCTGGGCTGTAACCTCTCATGAAAGCAGAGTATTCACTGAGATTGTTGTTGTTGTTCAGTTGCTGAGTCGTGTCCAACTCTTTGCAACCCCAGGACTGCAGCACACCAGGCTTCCTGTCCTCCACTATCTCCCAGAGTTTGCCCAAACTCATGTCCATTGAGTTGGTGATGCTATCTAACCACTGAGATTATAGTAGGTGCTCAATAAAGATATGAGTGAACGTGGGGTTGGCTTAGCAAGAAGCCAGCATGTCAGACATAGTTTGTGTAGCCAGCCCTATGCCAGGGAGCTTGTCAAGCAGTGGGCTGGGGTCTCTGCAGAAAGAGAACCAGAGGAGGGGGTCTCCAGCAGGCCCTGAGACCAGCTTCCGGCAGGCAGCTCAGCCTGAGAGACCATGGAAAGCAGAAAGTTACTGAAAGCTGGATCACCAACTCAATGTCACAAGTCTGAGCAAGCTCCGGGAGTTGGTGACGGACAGGGAGGCCTGGCATGTCGCAGTCCATGGGGTTCCAAAGAGTCGGACACGACTGAGCGACTGAACCGAACTGAACTGCCTTTAGGATCACCCTACATTCAGACGAAGCTGCTAAAACAGCACATAAAACCTTGACCAACTTGAATGGGTCTTGCCTCTTCAAACAGATTGGTTGACTAATCAAAGCTGGAGTCACTCTGCAGAGACAGTGCTGTGCATGCACAGGCAGAAGCCACGCCTCCAGGATGTCTCCGGACCAAGAGGCTTCAGACCACGGAAAGCAAAGGACAAAGTGCTGGCATCGGAGCCCTTTACCATGCGAGGAGTCCCTTAATAAGCAAAACGCGACTCCCAGGTGCGCGAGTCACTGATGTAGACTGGTTTCGGTTCAGTTTAGTTCAGTCGCTCAGTTGTGTCCGACCCTTTGTGATCCCATGGGCCGCACCATGCCAGGCCTCCCTGTCCATCACCAACTCCCGGAGTTTACTCAAACTCATGTCCGTTGAGTCGGTGATGCCGTCAGCCATCTCATCCTCTGTCGTCCCCTTCTCCCCTTGCCATCAGTCTTTCCCAGCATCAGGGTCTTTTCCAATGAGTCAGCTCTTCGCATCAGGTAGCCAAAGTATTGGAGTTTCAGCTTCAACATCAGTCCTTCCAATGAACACTTAAATGGACTGATCTAAGATGAACTAATTAGCTTCTGAGTTTAAAATTCCCTGAGCCCCTTAAATGTGGCCCCAACCCTGGACTGCAGAGAGAGGGCCTTTTCTCCTGTCTCCTCGCTGGTCAACCTTGAATTAAAGCTCTGTCTTTTCTCAAAAGCCAGTGCCATAGCGTCGGCTTCTCTGTGTGTGGGGCAGGGAGGCCTTGCCCCACAAGACGGCAGGGGAGGAGGAGACCAAGGCTAAGGGACAGGCCGTGTCCACCGAGGAGCAAGGGCAGCAGGCTCGGGGCCCTGCACGGCTCAGCTGCACACAGGCTTCTGTTGAAGCCGAGCAAGAAGCCTCTAGGGCCAGGTGTTACCTCACCTTATGGAGAGACGAGAAGCTTTCGTAAGACAAAGATTTGGGATTCAAAGTCAGAGCAGGCTCAAGGGGGAGGGATGGATTGGGAGTTTGGGATTAGCAGATGCCAACTGGTATATATAGGATGGATAAACAACAAGGTCCTACCATATAGCACAGGGAATTATATTCGCTATCCTGGGACAAACCATGATGCAAAAAGAGTATGCGGAAGAATATATACGTGTACACACCCATATATAATTGAAGTACTCTACTATAAAGAAGAAATGAACGCAGCATTGTAGATCAGCTTCAATAAAACAAAGTTGTTTTTAAAAGAAAAAAACATTTTAAAGCCAGAGCAGGCTGCCTTCATGTCCACACCATATTCACCAGGCATGAGCATCATTTCAACCACTTACAAGGGCAGCAGGTCCTGTGTTCCGTCCACGTCTAGAACCGCTGGTGCAAGGGGCCTGCCAGGAGCCGCCAGCCTGAGCTCACCATCGTAAAGACGGTCAGCTCAGTAGCAGCCCTCACTCATTAACCACCTGTTCTTTGGCCAAATGTGGAGAAACTGTGGCGCAGTGGTGACCAGTGGCTGGGGTGGGAGAAACGGAGATACGGGTCAAAGGCTGCAAACTTCAGCTGTAAGATTTGCGAATTTGGGGGACCTCGAGTACAGCATAATGATTAGAGCTGATATTGTATCACACACTTGAAAACTGCCAAGAGAGAGATCTTAAATGTTCCCACCTGGTAAGTCTATACAACTGAACATCACTCGGCCATTAAAAGGAACTAAACGGGGTCATTTGTAGAGATATGGATGGACCTAGCGCCTGTTATCAGAGAAGGCAATGGCAGCCCACTCCAGTGTTCTCGCCTGGAGAATCCCAGGGATGGGGGAGCCCGGTGGGCTGCCGTCTGTGGGGTCTCACAGAGTCGGATGCGACTGAGCGACTTAGCAGCAGCAGCACCTGTTATACAGAGTGAAGTAAATCAAAAAGAGAAAAACAAATATATATTAACACATATATGTGAAGTCTAGAAAAATGGTACAGATGAAGCTATTTCCAAGGCAGGAATAGAGAACCCCCCCCCGCCCCCCTGGAAAGAAGAGACACATGGAAACAGTGAGGGGAAGGAGAGGATAGGATGAACGGGGAGAATAGCCCCCGACGTACGGACACCACCACGTGTGAGCCAGACAGCTAGCGGGAACCTGCTGTCCAGCACAGGGAGCTCAGCTCTGTGATGACCGAGAGGGGCAGGAGGGGGGTGAGCGGGAGGGAGGCTCTTCAGGGAGGGCGTATACGCGCGCACACAGCTGAAACCAACATCAGAAACCAGTATCACATCATGAAGCAATTATACTCCAATTAAATAAAGAAAAAATTTTTTAAAGACACAGTAATTATGTGAGGGGGTAGGAGTGTTGGCTCAGCTATGATGGTTATCATTTTGCAATATGCAAATATATCCAGTCAGCACGTTACAAACCTTAAAGATATGCAATGTTATATGTTGACTATGTCTCAATAAAGCTCAGAAAAAGCAACACTTTAAGAGTGGACTCCCTAGCTTTCTGTGACACCCACACTAATGCCCTGCTTCCTGCTGAGTACCTAAGGCACCTGCTGAGAAGCAGATATTCCACTAGATCTGTGCTATAATTCTACATAAAGAGAGCATTCTAACACACCGACGGCAATGCATCCTCAAGTATTTAAAGATACCTCTTTTTCTTTTCTATTTATGTGCACAAATTAATAAAACTCAAGTCAAGAAAATCTTTAGTCCAAAGCATGTGTGAATTAACCAAACTCGGTAGAGTATAAATAAACATACAGGTAACACACCTCTTTATCTACAAATATTATTTTGCTATAAACATAAACACATAATTGTCAACATGAAAATATGTTTACCCATAATCCCATTCCCTTTATACAAGGGACAAGATGTTGCCTACTTTCTTCTAGTTTGTTTCTCAGAATCTTACAAACAAACCAACCATCATTTTAACATTAAAAAAAAACAAGTAAGCTGTATCAAGAGTAGTTTTCCACATTGCTATATATGTTACAGATGCATTTGACATGTGTGTGTTTAATGACCACATAACATCCCTACAATAATTCCAGTTTGCTGAACTATTTCTCTGTTACCGGGTGATTACTTGGCTTTTTTTTTTTTTTTTTCTGTAATAAATAAGACTGCAGTAAGCATTTTCCTGTATGGTTTTTTGTGTGATTACATGTCATAAGCATTTGATAATCAGAGGTTGGAGCCCTCTGTTCAAGGAGAGAATCAAAAATGTGACTGCTGACTCGGCCTCTGGAATTTCAAGAAGATGGGCTGATGGACAGGGAAGCCTGGCGTGCTGCAGTACTTGGGGTCACAAAGAGTCTGACACGACTGAGCGATTGAACTGAACTGGGGTGACTGAAGTCTCTCTAAACGCAGAGACATTCTCATGCTTGAGGCCAATAGGGACACCCTCTCGAACCCTTCAGTTTGGGGCTTTTCTTTCTTACAAGCTCACAACCGTCCACCGAGGGAGAAAGGAGAGGATGGGAAGTCCAAACCAGCCTTCCTGGGGAGGAGCCTCCCCAGGGAGGGTCGGTCTGCAGTCTGCGCACGACCTCCTCCCTGGCCGGCCCCGCCCAGCGTGCAAGGATTACAGCGCAGCTGTCTACCCTGAGGTCAGTCGGTGTCCCGATCCGTCAACGGAAATGGATTCAAGACTTGAACTGGAGTTTCCCGGAGGCCACTCTTTAAACCAGCTGCCCTGCTGGCCCAGCGGTAAAGAACCCGCCTGCCAAGCAGGAGACACGGGTTCCATCCCTGGGTTGGCAAGATCCCCTGCAGAAGGAAAGAGCAACCCACTCCAGTATTCTTGCCTGGAGAATCCCATGGACTGAGGAGCCCGGCGGGCTACAGTCCATGGGGGTCACAAAAGAATTAGACAGGACTCAGTGGCTAAACAACAACAAAGAGATTAAAATTCTTTCAACCGGAATCTCCTGCCGGAACCCTGACCTAGCAAGCCACTGGGGACGAGCGAGGACACCTCTGGCGCTCAGGAGTACACACTCATGGCCCCTCAGTTTCCACTTCTGATTCCCTACACGGGGGCTCAGGCACAGACACACAGACACAGAGGCGCAAACCCACATGACACACAGATATACACACATCCACACACATGCACCCAGACACTAATACACAAGGCAGACACACACATGTGCACACAGACACACAAAGGTACACACACACACACAGGCTCACACAGACACACACACTACAAACCACTCAGGAGTTTAAGCCCTGACTCACGTGCTCCCCAGGCCTGGTCACTTCCAGCAAGCCTGACAGCCGGTCATCACTGGGTCCCCCAGGGCCCCGACCTGGGTCCCCGTTTCCCCCCACTTCTGGTCACGGGGAACGCCTGCTCCCTCCACGGGCAGGCTGGGCGTGGCCGTCTGCCGGGGGCGGGCAGAGGCTCGGCTCCAACAGAAAACAGGTGAGAGGCAGCCTCCCCAAGGTCAGGCCTCCTCCCTTCCAGAGAAGCTCCGGGGCAAGGTGCGCTGTGGTCACGTGGTCACGTGGGGCAGGGGGCCTGGCCCTTAGCGCGAGCGATGCGGGGCCTCTGAGCACCTGCGGGAGCACCTACCGGAAGTCCCGCTCCTCCCCGGCCCCCGGCTCCCGCCGAGTTTCTCAGCTTTGTTGTGTCTCATTTCGGTGCTGCAGATTTATTTCCCTCCACGCCTATCTCAAGCTGTGGGGCTCTTTGTTATGCTTGAAACTAGTAGCCCAGAAGAACAGGAAGTATTTGGGTCAGAAGAATTCACCGCTGCCACCAACAGCCGGGAGCCAGCGCCGGGGGTGGGGCTCTGTGTCTTTCCAGGCCCGCGGGGAGCAAGTTCCCTGGATGGGACTGAAGTCGTGGAGAATCCCTGCTTCCCTTTCCCAGCAGAGGAGGCCTCACGAATGATCAACATAAAACTGCATTTAGAATTCTGTGACCTATGGCCCCAGAGCCCCCAGTGACTGCCCCAGGAGCAGAGGGAACAGCCCCAAATCCATGGAGCTCCCACCGCAGCCTGGAGTGGGGCCAACCAGCACCTCTGGGTGGATGGGGGCTCAGGGCCTGTGTGTCCGTCTGTCGCTGTGTAACAAGCAACTCTCAACTCAGAGGCTTACAGAACACGTTTATAGCCTCACAGATTCCGAGGGTCAGGAGCCTGGGCGCAGCCTCCGGGGTCCTCTGCCCAGGGTCTCACAGGCTGCGGTTAAGATGCTGGCCAGGTTCCGTCCTTTCTGAAGCTCACGGTACCCCCACGCTTGTGTACTCTTGGTGGAATCCTGTCTTTCCCGGTGCAGAACTGGGGTCCCCTTTTGCTACCAGCTCCCTATCAGGGCCAGTCTCACTCTCAGAAGCCCCCACAGAAGGCTCCCAGCCAGATCCCTCAGGCCCTCTCACACAGGGCCGCTTTCTCAAGGCCATCGGGACCTCTCTCTGACTTCCAGACACCGACCCATCTCGTCTGATGAGGCCAGGCCCGCCAGGCACACTCTTCCTTTCCCTAACTTGGAGTCAGCTGATGAGGGGTTCCCTCAGTGAGAATGCCTCCACCTTTGCCACGGGGTACAACCTGATCTCAAGGGTGGCATTGTTGCGTCCAGGCCCTGGGCACCCTCAAGGGAGGGGATTATCTGGGGTGTGGACACCTGGGGTGGGAATCTCAGGAACCACCTAGAGTCCTGGCTGTCTCAGGACTTGAGCCAAAGCACACAGCGGCGGGGCACGCAGCCCCGGGGGGGGGGGGGGGGGGGGGGGGGGGGGGGGGGGGGGG
>NW_024070212.1:114859667-114988267 GCF_014754425.2 Oryx dammah
CCCCCCGCCAAGGTGACGCTGAGTGAAAGCGAGCCACTGGCGGGTGTCGAAGAACCACCCCCAGGGCCTGGACTCGGGCCAGCCCCAAACAACCGACCTGTTCTCACCTCGAAAGGCCACAAGAGGCCAAGACTCACATGCTCAAGAGGGCCTGGGGGTTCATCGCTTCTGTGGTCTTGGGGTCACCCTGCACGACTGTCATTTCGGTGGATCTTTTCCCTGAAACCTGTGGGTTCCTCACACACAGACTTCAGCATGTCACTCCCCCTCTCGATGGCCAATTGCTCATCTCTAAGGTGAGGGGTTGGATCAGATGGCTCCAGATCTCCCTTCACCTCTGGCCTCTGTGACTGGATCTCAGCCCCCAGCAGCCACACTTAAACCGGGGGGGCCTTCCGGTGAGGCTGTGGGGAGTCAGACCTGGGCACAAGTAAAGTCCCTGGTGGGCGGATGGAGACTTAGAACACAGACCTTCTGACCGCTAACCTCGCTGAGACCTGCAGGCCAGTCACCCCTGCTTGTGGTGGAAATTAGTCAAAACCTGTAGGGAAGCAATTGCACGCATGCGTGCTCAGTTGCTTGTCATGTCTGACTCTATGCGACCCCATGGACTATAGCCCTCCAGGCTCCTCTGTCCATGGGATTCTCCAGGCAAGAATTCTGGAGTGGGTTGCCATGCCCGTCTCCAGGGGATCTTCCTGACCCAGGGATCGAACTCTCATCTCCTGCATTGCAGGTGGATTCTTATCCCACCTGGGAAGCCCAACAAATTTACTTATGTGATCATAATTAATGTTATTTTTATATGGCCATACAAACTTTTAACTTTCTCTCTGCATTTATCAACTTTCCTGTATGGACATTAATAGGGAAATTTTTCCACCACGCCGATTAATCAGGCCACAGATACAGGCATGCATGAGCACATTCCCCTTTCAAAAGAAATGTAAAATTACAGGATTTTGGAGTTGAAGGGGCCCCTGGGGACCATCTGGCCTAAGCACCCACTGGCTGAAGAACACACCATTAGCACTGCCCACTGACTTTCCAGTCTCTGCTCAAATATCCATGTGGATTCTAGATTCTAGGATTCGACATCCTGAGATGGTTCAAATATCAGCTTTTTGTAACTTTCCACCTTCGTGTCCTCCTCGGGTCATTTGGCAAATGCCTGACCCACTTCTGAATAAACATTTCTGAGATTTTTGAAGAAGTTTTCAGGGCTTGTAGCAAACGCTGCCAACTGCCTGCCCTAGCCCCTGCTCCTTGTGAAAGGACCCCGTGGCCCAGATTATCCACACCGCTCTCTGGTGGACATGCCTAGTGATCTGCTCTAGACATCTGCAGGGGAGAGGAGCCTCCCATTCTTCCGTGGAGCCTCCTGGCAGGGCTCTAGGTAAGAATCAACCTCGTAGTGTGATAGAGATCTGAGACACAGATCTTCCAGACTGTTCTTACCTCCCAAGGACCTTGAGATAAGCAGGCATGACCTCCAGCCTCACCTTGAAACCTTCACCCTCACTTATCTCAATGGAAAATTCCAACAGGAGTTTCTGAGCACCAAGTTAAATTCCTCAGCTCAACAATCAGTTTGGTGCCTGGCCGCCTGCCAGGCTGGGCAGAGCAGAGGGGAGAGGCGCAGATGAAGCAAAGCACTGCCATGGGGCACCCGGGGCTGCAGGATGGGAGGAGGGCGGCATCCAGAGAGAGGCCTCCCTGGCTCAGACCAGGTCCAAGAGGGTCAGAGGGCGCAGGCAGAGGAGAGCCAGAGAGAGAGAGAGTGGGGGGGTCGGGGGGTACAGGCCCCTCGCTTGACCACAGTGAAGCGGGAAGCGTATCTGCAAGAGGAAATACGGACACATGGATGGACAGATGGATGAGAAACTTGCAGCCAAGAGAAGCAAGGGCTTTCTGAGTTCCAGGAGTACTGTGCGCACATCGTGAGGGCCTGGAACTGTGGACTAGGGAGTGCCAGTGAGTGTAGGGCCTGAAGTGGGTGGCAGGGTGAGTGGGGAGAAGCCTTGTCCAATTCCACAAAGACTAGAAGATGTAACAAACCAACATAGCTTCCTTTTACTGAGCACCTACTATTCACCAGGCCCTCTGCTAAGCCCTTAACTCAAAATTTTTGATTTCATCCCTATCCTCAGCAACCCCAGCTTGTGGGTCACTCCCCAAGGGCCTTCTGTTGCCCTTCTTCCAGCCTGCCATCACAGAGGAAGAGTCCATGGGGCCAAGGGACGCAACTACTTAAAACCTGTGCCACCCCCGACTGCTAGATCCTGAGAATTCCCCAGTAGCCCCAAGCCTACCTCCCCGCAGGCCTCTGAGCTGGCCTGTACCCCCCGACCCCCCACCAAAGCGAACCATGCCACCAGTGTGTGCAGCCAGGCCCGGAGGCAGTGTGGTTGGAGACGCAGGAAAGTGAAAGTGAAAGTTCTCAGTCGTGTCCAGCTCTTTTCGGCCCCATGGAGACTATACGGTCCATGGAATTCTCCAAGCCAGAACACTGGAGTGGGTAGCCTTTCCCTTCTCCAAGGGATCTTCCCAATCCAGGGATCAAACCCAGGTCTTCCGCATTGTGGGCAGATTCTTTACCAGCTGAGTCACCAGGGAAGGCGGAGACACAAAAAGGCTTGATAAATGAAGAACTGTCTTCATCCATGGGGCACCTCACCAGGCCAGCCTCATGGGCTGACCTGGGAAGTGGATAGCGCGGTATGCAACTGGACAGGAAGGAAACGGGTAAGGACCCCCCACCAGGGCAAAGGAGCCAATATATCTCTTCCACACTTTCATTTTCAGCCTGCCTTTATGCGTAATGTGTATCTCTTGTAAACAGTATGCAGAGTTGAGCGTTAACTTTTTCATCCTGTCTGCCTTCCAATTTAGTCTCTGGCCTGTTTACTGTTAATACAATTATTGATACAGTTAGAATCTGCCCGCAGTGCAGGAAACCAGGGTTTGATCCCTGGGTTAGGAAGATTCCCTGGAGAAGAGAAAGGCTACCCATTCCAGTATTCTGGCCTGGAGAATTCCATGGAGTATATAGTCCTTGGGGTCACAAAGAGTCAGACACATCCAAGTAGCTTTCACTTTCTCTTTTCTACCATCTTGTTTGTTTTCTATTTGTTCTCTCTGTTCCTCTGTCCTTCTCCTTTTGATTTAATGAAGTACTTTTAAAGTCTCTCTTCTTTACTGTTTTTTTAAGTACCTTATTGTATGTTTCAGTTCTATGATTTCCATTTGGTTCTGTTTTAGAATCTCTAAATCTCTCCTGAAATTTGCCACTTCTTTTACCATGATATGCACCTTTTCCTATAGATTGTCTATTTTATTTGTCATAGTATTTTAAGGTCCTTATTTACCAGTTCTGGTTTGTGGGTCTGTTGACTGACTTTTCTGTGTTTTTCTTCACCACAGGTCACATTTTCCTGATTCTCCGTATGTCTGGGAATCACTGTGTATCAGACATTGTGAACGGTATGTTGCTAAGACTCTGGATTCTTTCCCTGTGAAAAGTGCTGAGTTGATTCTAGAAGGCAGTTAAATTACTGGTGGGTCCTCTTTAAATTTCGGAAAGTGTGCTTTACACTTTGTTGGGGTGGAAACTGTTTTTGTTTGCCTTCAGTCCTAAGGTGAACCCTAGTCCTGGGACACAGTCTTTGCTCCTAAGCTCAAGACCTTCTGGGGCTTCAGTGGAAAGTCTGAGGGGTCCACCAGGCCCCTCTACACAGCAGAAATTAGACCCCAAACTCACTGTTCCCTGCACTGAGCGGGCAGCAGTGAAAGTCCCTGCTCAGCTCTTTAAACCTTCAGGCATTGCCTTCCTCTGGACTTCTGGCAACCTCACCTGTGCATGAGCTCTTGAAGGGACCGCTATGGATTTGAGGATCATTAATGTACAATGTTAGGACTTCCCTGGTGGCTCAGAGGTTAAAGTGTCTGCCTGCAATGCAGGAGACCAGGGTTCGATCCCTGGGTCAGGAAGATCCCCTGGAGAAGGAAATGGCAATCCACTCCAATACTCTTGCCTGGAGAATCCCATGGAGGGAGGAGCCTGGTAGGCTACAGTCCATGGGGTCCCAAAGAGTTGGACACGGCTGAGCGACCTCACTTTCACTTTCAGTGTACAATGTTTGGGGGCTCCCTTGTTTTTCAAGATTTCACCTCTCCACTCAACAACAGCAAACACACGTTCCTCAAGCTCATGTGGAGGATTCACTGAGACAGACCACTTTCTTGGCCATAAGACACACCTTAACAGATTTAAAACGATAGAAATTATACAACGTCTGCTCTCTGACCACAGTAACAGAAAGATAACTGGAAAATCTCTGAATTTATGAAGATTAAACAACACACTTGTAAATGACATGAGTCAAAGACGAACCCTCAAGAGAAATTTGAAAATATTTTAACTAAAAATTAAAACACAACTTATCAAAATTGTGGGATGTGGTAAAAGCAGTGCTTAGAGGAAAATTTATAGTATTGAATATATATATTAGAAAAGAAGATCTAAAATCAGTAACCTTAAGTTTCCACCATAGGAAACTAGAAAAAGAAGAACAAATTAAATCCGAAGATAGCAGAAAAATTGACAAGAATTAGAGTAGAAGTCAACGCAATTGAAAATAAGAATTCAATAGAAAAAGTCAAAGAAACCAAAAGCTGGTTCTTTGAAAAGATTAATAAAATTAATAAACCTCTAGCTTGGCTAAGAAAAATGGAAAGAAGAAACAAATTACTAATATTGGAAATGAAAATAAGGACATTGTTCAGGTCCCATGGGCATTAAACAATAATAAAATGCTGCTATGAACAACTCTTTGCCCACATATTTGGTAACCTAGATGAAAAGGACCAATTCCTTGAAAGAAACAATTTGCCAAAACTCACACAAGAAGAAATAGACAATCTGAATAAACCTATATTTATTATTTTAAAAATTGCATCCATAATTAATAATCTTCTAAAACAGAAAGCTCCAGGCCCAAATGGGTTCACTTGTAAATTCTACCAAACATTTAAGAAATAAATTACACCAGTTTTCTACAATCTCTTTCAGAGGATAGAATCAGAGGAAATATTTCCTAATGCATCCTATGGGGCCAGCATTATCGTAATACCAAAACCAAAGACATTATAAGAAAACTACATGTACACCCATGGCTGATTCATGTCAATGTATGGCAAAAACCACTACAATATTGTACATAATAAGCCTTCAATTAAAATAAATAAATTATTTTTTAAAAAGAAAACTACAGACCAATAACTCTTTTGAACATGGATGCAAAAATCCTCAACAAAATATCCTCAAATCAAATCCAACAAAGTATAGAAAGAATTGTACACCATGACCAAGTGGTATTTGTCCCCAGGTATGCAAGGCTGGTTCAATATTCAAGGATTAGTTAACGCAATCCACCACATCAAGAAGCTAAAAGAGGAAAATCATGATTATCAGTAGATGAAGAAAAAGCATTTGCAAAATCCAATACCCCTTCATAACAAAACCCCTCGGTAACTAAGGTTTCACCCCTCCTTCTCCAGCCACCCTGGCCACCGAACTCCACCCTCCGACTTCTCAGACCTGTAAGTTCTAGCTTCTCCGCCCTGAGCAGACCAAGAAGAGCCCTCTGAGGATTCACACTCATGGGCATTTCACCCAAAGCAGTTCCCCTTCTTTCAAGGGCCAAGTCCCCTCCACTGTTTGCTCCTCAAGTCACTCTCCAGGGCCCTGAAGCAGTGTTTACATTTTGTGTGGTTACTCACTCTGTCATGCCCAGCTCTTGGCGACCCCATGGACTGTAGCCCACCAGGCTCCTCTGTCCATGGGACCTTGCAGGCAAGATGACTACAGTGGGTTGCCATTTCCTTCTCCAGGGGATCTTCCCACCCACAGGTCGAACCCAGATCTCCTGCATTGCAGGCAGATTCTTTACCATCTGAGCCACCAGGGAAACCCATTTTACATTTTATCTCTGTTCTTTGTGGGAAGATTAGTCCAGTACAAGCTCCTGCACCTTTACTAGAACTCAGACACCCCTGGAATCACTTCTTAAATTACCTTCAGTTGTTGAATTGTGTTTGTTTAAGGGTAAAGCCAAGCTGTGGCTGGGACATGGGGTGCTAGAGTTAACACAGGTTCAACATCAATTTATCAGTTGGGAGCTTGGCTCCATATACAGGCTCCTTCACTTAAGGAGAGTCGAGACACTTCTAGAAACTGCTACTGAGAATGTTTGTTTTTCTGGAAGACAAACTGGGAATGCTTCTCAATGGGCTTGATGATAATATGGCCTTTGACTCAGCTGCAGCTCCACGTGCAGAAAGCACCTATAATCCAGAGGGCAGAACTGAGGAAGCGATTCAGTTCTTGAGCTCATCAGCTACTTTTAGCTACACTTCATGCTGACAGTGAAATTACTCAGCCTCCTGCCCAGCCGGCCGTGGGGCACACGAGGCAGCCTTGGGGAATGTGAAACTGGGACGATGGCGGGGGGTGGGGGGACTTCAGCTCGATTTAGATAAACTTCTGAGACTGAGATGTGGGGTACTTAAATCTAAGAGTTGTCTGAGCCACAGACCGTTGGAGTCTCTCCTTTCCCAGTGGTTCCTCAGCTTCCACTGAGGTTCCCTGGCTTCCCTCCCTAAGGAAGAGGCACTGGAGTAGACCTCTCCCAGCAACCACACACCCAGACCCTCCCAAGCCCTGAGGCTCATTGGAGGGGTCACGGTCCACACCTGAGAAGCCTTGGGTGGCATGACCACCACAGAGGCTGCAGACTGCTGTATCCACATCCTAAGCCAGGACAAGGGAGTAGGTGGCAAGGGGGACCCAGCCAGGGATGCTCTCGGTGATGTTCAGAGGGAGCCAGGCAGGACTATGGGAAGATCCTGATGTATGGAAAACCCATCTCCTTAAAAAGTGGAGAAACAGCACTTTCTCCCCCAAACATTATGTGGGCACGTTGGTTCCCCTGCGGCCGAGAGAAGGAAGCTGCTTGAAGCCTCTGCCCTGCTTTGCAGGGTTTGCGGTGGCCTTCGCCACTCTTCACCTCGTAAAAGCACCGCCTCCATCTCTTCACAAGGTGTTCTCCCCGTGAGTGTGTGTCTGTGTCCATCCTTCCCCTTTGATAAGCGCACCAGTCATATGGGACCAGGGCCCACCCTAATGACCTCACTGCAATTTGATGACCTCTGTAAAGACCCTCTCTCCAATTTGGAAGCACTGATGCTGAAGCTGAAACTCCAGTACTTTGGCCACCTGATGCAAAGAACAGACTCATTGAAAAGACTCTGATGCTGGGAAAGATTGAAGGCAGGAGAAGGGGACGACAGAGGATGAGATGGTTGGATGGCATCACCGACTCAATGGACAAGGGTTTGAACAAGCTCTGGGAGTTGGTGATGGACAGGGAAGCCTGGCGTGCTGCAGTCCATGGGGTCACAAAAAGTCAGACATCACTGAGTGACTGAACTGAACTGAACTCCAAATACAGTCACATTTAGGGGGCTGGAGCTTAGGACTTCAACATGCAAGTTCTGGGGGGACACAGTTCAACTCATGATACCGTGGATGTCATAAATACTCATGAGAAGGTCAACCCACGTGCTTCTGTGTAGATCTGTGCAGCTCAGGCATTTGTCTCAGGCCTGGTCATTTGGGGGTTCCTGAACCAAGAGGAGGCCTTTGGACTCCATGTGACTGAAGAGTGTCCCCCAGATTCACATCCAAGAAACACCATGGGCTTCCAGTAACCCCTGGAAGCCAGGACAGAGGTATGGATGCCCTCAGAGCTTCCAGAAGGAACCAACACCACCCACACCTTGACTTCCAGGCCTCCAGGACCGTGAGACTACACACGCCTATTGGTTTAAGCCCTCCAGGCTGTGGTGACTTGTCACATCTCTCCCAGGACACTAGTACAGAACCTAGACCCACCCGTGCCCTTCGGGAGGTTAGTAGACCGACACGGAGCACCAGCCCGAGTCCAGGGCCCTCCTGAGCATGGCCCTGCACGTCTGCGCAGGGAGCACGCTGGAGCCCTGCCTGGGCCCCAGGCAGCAGGCGCTGTGCACAGGGTCTCCCCCGCAGAGGTAATGCTGGGAGCGTGAGTGCACACGTGCGTGTCGCCTGTTAGTTCCGAGGGACAGTTACCTTCTCCGGTTAAGCATTTGGCCACGACAGCGGGAACGAAGAAGGCAGACGGAGAGACAGAACGGGACCGTGGGGCTGTGGCAGCGGGGGCCCTCTAGAGGGGTGGCAGTTTATAATTTGGTCCCTACGACTGCAGAGTCTTGAATCGCTTCAGTCTAGCTCCTGTGAGATCTGCTGTGTGGTCAGAATTCCCTGCGGCTGGCGTCCTTGTCACTCTTCACAACTGAAGGATTGGCAACACAGGGTCCCTGCCCTGCTGGACTGGGCCTGGGCGGGAGTGGGTGGGGGGGGTGGAAGTGGGGGGTGGTGAGAAGGGGGTGGAGGTGGAGAGGGGTGGGGGAGGGGTGGGGCAGTGGAGATGGGGGAGGTGCAGCCAGGGAATGAGGGGCTGAGCTGGTGCTGTCACCCGTGGGTGCAGAGCCTGGAGACCAGGCAGGAGTCCTCACCTGGAGACCACCTTCCCACCCCCCCAGCAGGGATGGGGCTCCTCGCTGCCACCCAGCCCCCTGGATGCCATCTGGGGGAACCCTCAGAGCAATGGGGCTCTTGCCTGAAGCTGGAACCCCCCCCATCACCTGCTCCCTCTAGGGGCCAGTCTGGGGCCCACCAGGCCCCTACCCTGCCCTCCCCACTGCAGAGAGAAGAGTACAGCTCGCCAAATGCAGAGAGAGGCTAAGCCACGGCCGTGGTGTCAGACGGACTGGGTTTTGGAGATTGCTCTGAGCTTTGCTGGCTATGTGAGGTCACATGACCTCTCTGAACCTCACTTCATCTGTAAACGATGAATAAAGTTGGGCCTTAGCCACGTGAAGTTGTGAGTACAAAAATGTCAGGTGTGGACACGACCCAGAATGGAGCCTGAAATGGCAGGCACTCACAAGGAGACTTTGAAAACATTCTTTTGGTTGCAAGTCACCAAACCAACTCAAGCTTCTTGGAGTAAAAGGGATTTTGTTAGACATCTACTCCTGTCTGACAAAACAGAGGGCAGCCAGACCCAGAAGGGAAGAACTGTCAGCTTCAGGGGTCTTCTGTGTGTCCCCATCTCTCGTCTGCTGTTCCGCCTCTCAGCGCTCACAGCAGCCCATGGGTCTGGTGCTGACAAGGGAGCAGCCCCGCCTGACCATCAGTCCCGCCCCGGCCCCCACCCTGACTTCCCACATGGTCACCCATGGCCCATCAGCTGCTGAGGAAACTGGAGGAGGTGGGGGGAGGTGGGGGGACCATGACAAACGGTGGAAAGAGGAAGCTCTGAGCAGAAGGGAGCCTCCTAAGCCACGTGGGTTCTCTGCAGAGCGATGCCTGTTACTTTAATAATTATCATTAAACTGCCTACAAACTTCAGAACTCAAAACCAGTCTGTCTTGTATTGTTTCAGTTCCTCAGGGTAGATATACCTAAAATGCATCCTGATTCAAGGTTGTTCAGAAAGCCACTTTGATGGACTGAATGCTTCTTGCTGTTGTTCAATCATTCAGTCCTGTCCGACTCGTTGCAGCCCCGTGGACTGCAGCACAACAGGCTTCCCTGTCCATCACCATCTCCCAGAGTTTGCCCAAATTCATGTCCATTGAGTCGGTGATGCCATCCAACCATCTCATCCTCTGTTGTCCCCTGCTCCTCCTGCCTTCAATCTTTCCCAGCATCAGGGTCTTTTCAAATGTGTCGGTTCTTTGCATCAGGTGGCCAAAGTATTGGAGCTTCAGCTTCAGCATCAGTCCTTCCAATGATTATCCAGGGTTGATTTCCTTGAGGATTGACTGGTTTGATCTCCTTGCAGTTCAAGGGACTCTCAAGAATCTTCTCCAACACCACAGTTCAAAAGCATCAGTTCTTCAGTGTTCAGTCTTCTTAATGGTCCAACTCCCACATCCCTACACAACTGCTGGAAAAACCATAGCTTTGACTATATGCAACTTTGTCAGCAAAGTGATGTCTCTGCTTTTTAATATGCTGTCTACGTTTGTCATAGCTTTCCTTCCAAGGAGCAAGTGTCTTTTAGTTTCATGGCTGCAGTCACCATTCGCAGTGATTTTGGAGCCCATGAAAATAAAGTTTCTCACTGCTTCCACCTTTCCCCCTTCTACTTGCCATGAAGTGATGGGACTGGATGCCATAATCTTAAGTTTTTAAAATATTTGTACCCCCTAAAAATTCACATGTTGAAACCTAACCCTCAGTGTGATAGTTTTAGGACTGGGGTCTTTGGGAAGGGAATAGATGATGAGGGCAGAGCCCTTACGATTAGGATTCGGGTTCTTGTAAAAGGGACTGTAGAGAGATCTCCCATCACCTCCACCCTGACAGCGCACAGTGAACCAGGAAGCAGACCCCACCAGACACTGAAACTGCCCATGATCTTGGCCTTCCCAGACACCAGGACAGTGAGGAGTAAATGGCTATTGTTCATAAGTCACCCAATCTGCGGTGTTCTGAAACAGCCCGAGTGGACAGGGCGGCCATGCAAAGCTCCAGTAAAGCACCCCGCTCAGTGGATGAACCTCCCTGTTGCAATCTCACAGCCGGAAGGGCCCTTGGCCTCGGTCTTATCGGACACACTGTTCTCTGTTATCTCCAAAGTGGGCTCTGTGGATTCTCGATGTGCGATGTGTTTCCAGGACAAGGTCTGAGGTCAGATGGGTCTAAATTGATGGTTCCTTGCGATCCCTTCTTGGAGAGTCAATGCACATTTGTACACAGAAGCCCCCACATTGCAACCTGTTCAGCTTTATTGAAATCAGCTCTTCCCCCATTTGCTGAAGCCCAGACACATTTTCACAGACTACCTGTTAGCATGTTCTGGAATTGGTGGTCCAGGAAACGGACGTCGGGGAAACCCGCCTGGCTTGAGGCCAGCCCTCCTCAGGGGTCTCTCTGGCAGAGAGAGAGGTTAGTCTGAGGCTCTCTGCATCTGCCACGGGCGTCCCCAGCCTCCCTCGGGACCTGATGCCGAGAAGCCCCTTCCTCCACTTACCCTGTGACCTGCACCCACGCCTGCCCCCTGGCCCTCAGCGCCACCACGGTCCACTCTGCTCAGCTCCCCCACAGAGCCCAGGCCTCCCAGTTGTCCTTCTGGACACTGTGTCTGTGTTCAATCCACATTTCCTCCCGGAGCCAGACCACACTCCTGAGAGACACATCCTTTCTCTTACACAATAGATCTGAAAACTTATCCTCCACTCGGCGCCTATCAGAACCCGTCCCATGTCCCCAGAACTGTGCCAAGACCTACAAGGGCCCCTAGAAATGCCCTCAGGGAGCTTACTGCGGAATGAGGAACGCCAAAGAAAACTTCACAAATTCAGTACCAATATAAACATTAAATGATTCGTGTCAGCTGCACAATAAGAGTATACGGGTCAGCCCCTGAGAGTATGAAAGGCACTCAGAATCATCAGAAACACCCACCCTCGCCCACCCAGAAACATGCACCCGACGCACTGAAGAGCCGCCAGGCTGGAGGGTCACGCCGGTGAAGACGGGGGTCTGACCGGACCCCGTCTCCCTTCTCCAGGTGTGCTGTAGGGGACCCTCCTCCCTAAGTCCCGCAGCCTGAGGACACAGTGGTCCTCCCCAAGCACAGCAGAGCGCACGTCCCCTTCCCAGGACCTGAACGGGGGAGCAAGTCTGCGGGGAGATTCTTTGCAGCAAGAATGGAACCTGGGAAGCTGCAATAAGCACAGGAAACGCTGCAATCAAATGTGAGAGAGGGCATCTCGAGGACCCCAGAAAAGGCTTCACGCCAGACGCTTCCAAAGGGTGGAGGAGGCCCACTCGCCTGGTCCCCGGAGGACACTCAGGGGACACTCCCTGAACTGGTGAGTGAGCGAGTGACCAGCAGGTGAACGAAAACCACTAAAAGAAAGTCAGGCTTTTCATCTGAAGCGAGGCTTCTCACAGAATGAAAGGGCCACGTGAACGAAGGAATCAGTGAGTGAATAAATGCCCCATTTCCTTTAGGAACAGAAATCATTCGAACGTTGAATATGTTGCAGTAATCTGAATGGATGGTTTTCCCTACATTTATCAACCATCAGACAAAAGCAAGGTCTTGCTCAAGACTGAGAAGCGGAGAGTTAGGAATGTACTTTACACAAACACACACACAAACACAAACACACTTATACTCACACGAGCAGACCTGTGGCCCTGTCGGTCTCGTCTTTGCTCCCTCTCAGACGCGCACAGACGTGTCTTTGTCCCCTTATCTGGCTTGTCTGTCCATCCTTCCGGGACTGGCCCCGGCCCAACCTCAGCCCTGTCCCTGCCTCCCACATCCTCCTCTTCCTCAAGGTCAAGAGGCCCTCCTCCTGGGAGCGGGCAGCTCATCTCTGTTGCGTCAGGACAGACAGCGGCTTTGGTCAACAGCTAAGGTCTGGGGCTGAGCAAAGGTCCTGAGTTCCCTTCTCAGCGTAACAGGATGAGGGTTTCCCTGGAGAGAGACAGATGGTTGCAGGAGAGAAAGCACAGTTTTCTCTCTACCCTTCCCAGTTCTTGGCTAAAATCTCTGAAATAAAAGAGAGAGTAACAAGAGAAAAGCAAAGTGAAGTTTAGTAAAATATCTGTGCTGTGCTGTGCTCAGTCGCTCAGTCGTGCGCGCCTCTTTCTGCCCACGGACTGCAGCCCACCAGGCTCCTCTATCCATGGGGTCCTCCAGGCAAGAACACTGGAGTGGGTCCATGCCCTCCTGCAGAGGATCTTCCCGACCCAGGGATCAAATCCGCGTCTCTTATGTCTCCTGCATTGACAGGGGGGGTTCCTTACCACTAGCGCCACCTGGGAAGTCCCAAATCCCATCTTAACTACTGACAAAACCGAAAGATGGGGATTCAATCATGGGAGGTTAGCAGAGAAGCAGGGGTGAGGTTTACTTGCAGATCTAAATGGTGCCTTAGCCAGTGATAAGGGTTTCTTGTGATTTACAGCCGTCTTCTATTCCTGGTGCAGAGGGAGACCCCCCTTATACATGGAGACACCCTTAAGATGTGCAGATTTCTCTTACCAAAGGGCAACTTTGGGACTTCCCTGGTGGTCCCTGGCTAAGACTCTACGCTCCCAATGCAGGGGCCCCAGGTTCAATCCCTGGTCAGGGAACTAGATCCCACATGACACAGTTAGGGGTTTACACGCCGCAGCTAACGGTCCCACACACTGTGACTAAGGCCTGGCGCAGCCAAATAAATAAAACTAAATATTTAAAAAATTAAGCAATCTAAGTATTTTAAGCAAGGAGGAGGGCAACGTCTACTCTGCTTGCTGGGCTTTTCCTGTGTTTGTGTGCATGTGTGTGCAGTCTGACTCTTTGCAACACCATGGACTGTGGCCCGCCAGGCTCCTCTGTCCATGGGATTCTCCAGGCAAGAATACTGGAGTGGGTTGCCATTTCCTCCTCCAGGGGTTCTTCTGAACCAGGGATCGAACCTGCATCTCTTGCTTCTCCTGCATTGGCAGGCAGATTTTTTACCACTGAGCCACCTGGGAAGCCTGTGTCTGCCGTTTCTCAAAACAATCAGCTCAGAATAAGCCTCACACCAAAAAGGCATATTTTGGGATAGCATATCTTGCTACCCTTGGGGGCTTAACCTTTGTGCCCTTTGAGCAGTGAAACTGTGCCTGTGGACTGAAAAGTGAAGTCACTCAGTCGTGTCCGACTCTTTTGGACCCCATGGACTGTAGCCCACCAGGCTCCTCTGTCCATGGGCTTCTCCAGGCAAGAGTACTGGAGCGGGTTGCTACTTCCTTCTCCAGGAGATCTTCCCAACCCAGGGACTGAACCCGGGTCTCCCGCATTGCAGGCAGACGCTGTGCTGTCTGAGCCTCTAGGGAAGCCCGCCGTGGCCATGATGCCCATGTGAAGGCAAGGCTGCAGCCGTCGCCTCGCCGCCTGGGCTTTCTGAGGTCACCACTTCTCCCTGTGCCACTCCAGCCTGATTGTCCCAGAGAGAAGCTCCGCTGGAGCAGAGCCAGTCCAGGCCTCCGTTCACTCCCTTGGGACCCACAGGGGACAGGACCCAGCTCTTGCTCATCGTCCTTTCTCCCTGACCGCCTTGCACATAGTAGGTGTGCTAATGTACATTTCCAGTGGGCTGGACTCTGCCAGCCGCTTGGCATGAGTTGTGATTTCATTTAATCATCCCAGTGATGCTAACTTGCATAGTGATTAGATTTTACTGTGAATAAACAAACCAAAAAAAAAAAGTTTCCAAAAAGGAAAAGTTTTCTTCTTTTCCTAAGAAGAAAACCATATAACTTTTGTTATGCTTGAAGCAAAGCTGAATTTTAGACACTGTTGTAACAAATTTTACAAACCACTCTTTGTCTGGGGGTATGGATATCAAGAGCTCCAACTTGAGCACAGACTGCAAATGAGTAAGTGGCGAAGTATTTCTCTATTATGTTCCTAAAATAGCCTGAGTGCTGGCAGTGAGCGCTTCATCTTAGCCCAGAACCCTTGGGCGCTGTCACGGTAGACAGTCACACAAGGCAAAGCTCAGGCCCCTCCAGGCTGGTCTCAATTGGTCGGCGCTATCTTAATGTAGAAAAAATTTCCAGTGAACTTCTCACGAGAAAGTCTTCAGAGAGCTCTTCAGTAGAACCAAAACGTGGGGAAATGTTTGTGCTATTTTAAAATTGGCAAATTCAGCACACAGAGCGCTCTTCAAAGCTATTGCCAAAAATACGGTGAGCATCTTCCTAAAATAATGAGAAAGACCTGAAATATATCCATTCAGTCCTGCTTGGGAGGAGTGGTGTTGAGCAGCTGATAAGGATGCTGTTTGCTCATAAATACAACGATTCCTGAAGGGGAAAGCTCCATTTGCTAACCGGTCCATGTGAGGGCTGGAGAAACCCAGTGACCTCCTACTCAAGGTGCCTCCCTGCCCTGCCGTCCCTGCGGGTTGGAAAAGAATCTCCCGACACAGTATTTCAGAAGGGGGTGAGTTTATTACGAACAAAGAGCAGAGATAATCAGGGTGCAGCAAGTACAGTGGGCCGACCATCTAACAGGCCAGGGAGAGGCAACACTTTTTGTGGGTTTGTAGCCAATTTTTATAGCCTCAAGACAAAGGAAATTCCTGCCGGAAGGTTGGCATTAAGTGACTGGTTAGGGGACTGTATGGTGATCACTGAGGTGGGCGTTTTTGCCGAATTTAGGTTCAGGAAGCCTGCTGGTGAAGATCTGGCAACAGTTATAATGGGGCTCAGTCAGTTTCAGAGGTGACCGTGGCTCTGGGCTCCGCCTCTGTGGCCTTGGTGCATGGCCTTGCCCCTGTGACCTTGGGGCCGGACTCCACACTCACCAAAGAAAAGCTACAAGGATATGTTGTACAGCAAGGAGTATAGAGCCAATATGTTATAACTTTAAATGGAGTATAACCTATAAAAACATTGAATCACTATGCCGTGTGCCTGAAACTAATCTAATATTGTAGATCAACTATGTATGCTCAGTTGCTTCAGACGTGTCCGAATCTTTTCAACCCTGTGGACCACAGCCCACCAGGCTCCTTTGTCCATGGGATTCTCCAGGCAAGAATACTGGGTTGCCACTTCCTCCTCCAGGGATCTTCCTGACCCAGGGATCGAACCCACATCTCTTATGTCTCCTGCATTGACAGGTGGATTCTTTACTACTATTGCCACCTGGGAAGCTCAGGGTTGCCACATGCTTCAATTAAAAAAAATAAGCTTGGCTGCAAACCAGAAAAGAAAAGGCCTCACCAGATGCACAGATGTATACAAACTGTCAAACACACCACAGGAACCAGCCCACAGCTCAGATCACCTTGCAGTACTGGACAGAAAACAGGGCAGCTCAGACAGCTGGGGTTCCCCTGGCCCTGCCCTCCAGCTTACAGACGCCCAGTGACCACGAGCACAGCAAAGCCCACAGGGAGACGGGGACCTGATGACCCGGCAGGAGGGGAAGAAAAGAAGTGAGCTTCGGGATTCCTTTCACAACTGCCACGATGGGCTGAACAGGATGGTGGGAAAACCACCTCTTTGTCTCCACGTCCCGATGCTCCCCGCGGTGCTTCTGCAGCAAAGCAGCACGCCGATGACTATCTGAGACCCCACCACAAATGACAGGGGAGGAGTAGGTGGGACCACCCCAACCTCCGGACACTCCCAGGAGCCGGGGGTCAAACAGGCTGACACCAAATACCCCTTCACAGACCCGTGTCCAGGTCTCCTCATCCTGAAGGAGGCGATGTGTAGTCAGGTTACGGGCTTTCAAAAGTCATTACACTATAGCCATGAGTCTCATACGATGCTCAGAGGGGGCCAATGCTCTCTCCTGTTGCCTGCTTATGTTTCCATCGGTTTCGTCTTCTCATCATCACTTTTTAAAAATATACTTACCTATGTTTTATTTTGGCTGAGCTGGGTCTTAGCTGCAGCCCAGGGGGTCTTCACTGCAGCACATGAACTTCTTAGTTGTGGCAGGAGGACTCTCAGGTGCCCCACCCACGTGGGGTCTAGTTTCCCCAACCAGGGATCTAACTCGGGTGCCCTGCATTGGGAGCCCAGAGTTTTACCCAACAGACCTTCAAAGAAGACCTTCCTCCTCACTTTTAAGTACTTTTCTAAAAATTGTATAATTTATACACAGTAGTGTGCATGCGCCTGCACACGCGTGTAGGTACGCATGCAGAATTCCTGTGAGCCGTGACCAATGTGGACACGCGTCCTTGCCCTGTGACCAGCTGGCTCCACTTACCCTGGGACTGTCCATCCTTGTCTGAAAGGAGCAGGTCTCAGAAAGCCCTTTGCTATTGTCTTTGTTCAGTCTCTCAGTTGTGTCTGACTCTTTGCAACCCCATGGACTCCAGCACGCCAGGCTTCCCTGTCCTTCCCAATCTCCCAGAGCTTGCTCAAACTCATGGCCATTGAGTCGGTGATGTCATCCAACCACCTCATCCTCTGTGGCCCCCTTCTTTTCCTGCCTTCAATCTTTCCCAACATCAGGGTCTTTTCCTATGAGTCAGCTCTTCGCATCAGGTGGCCCAAGTATTGGAGCTTCAGCTTCAGCATCAGTCCTTCCAATGAATATTCAGGACTGGTTTCCTTTAGGATTGACTGGTATGATCTCCTTGCAGTCCAAGGGACCCTCAAGAGTCTTCTCCAACACCACAGTTCGAAGGCATCAATCTCAGCCTTCTTTATGGTCCAACACTTACATCTATACATGACTACTGGAAAAACCATAGCTTTGACACTATGGATCTTTGTTGGCAAAGAAATGTCTCTGTTATTAAATATGCTGTCTAGGTTGGTCATAGCTTTTCTTCTAAGGAGCAAGTGTCTTTGAATTTCATGGCTGCAGTCACAATCCACAGTAATTTTGGAACCCCAAAAAATAAAGTCTGTCACTGTTTCCATTGTTTCCCCATCTATTTGCCAGGAAGTGATAGGACTGGATGCCATGAACTGTGTTTTCTGAATGTTGAGCTTTAAGCCAACTTTTTCACTCTCTTCTTTCACCTCATCAAGAGCTCCTTCATTCCTCTTTACTTTCTGCCGTTAGGGTGGTATCATCTGCATATCTGAGGTTGTTGATATTTCTCCCTGAAATCCTGATTCCAGCTTGTGCTTCAACCAGCCCGGCATTTCACATAATCTACTCTGCATATAAGTTAAATAAGTAGGGTGACAGTACACAGCCTTGATGTACCCCTTTTCCAATTTGGAACCAGTCTGTTGTTCCATGTCCAGTTCTAACTGTTGCTCCTTGACCTGCATACAGATTTTTCAGAAGGCAAGTAAGGTGGTCTGGTATTCCCATCTCTTTAAGAATTTTCCACAGTTTGTTGTGATCCACATAGTCAAAGGCTTTAGCATAGTCAATGAAGCAGAAATAGATGTTTTTCTGGAATTCTCTTGCTTTTTCTATGACCCAACAGATGTTGGCAATTTGATCTTTGGTTCCTCTGCTTTTTCTAAATCCAGCTTGAACATCTGGAATTTCTCAGTTCATGTACTGCTGAAGCCTAGCTTGAAGGATTTTGAGGATTACCTTGCTAGCATGTGAAATGAGGGCAATGGTACCATAGTTTGAACATTCTTTGGCATTGCCTTTCTTTGGAATTGGAATGAAAACTGGCCACTGCTGAGTCTTCCATATTTGCTGACATATTGAGTGCAGCACTTTCACAGCATCATCTTGTAGGATTTGAAATACTTCAGCTGGAATTCCATCACCTCCACTAGCTTTGTTCATAGTGATGCTTCCTAAGGCCCACTTGACTTCGCATTCCAGGATGTCCAGCTCTAGGTGAGTGATCACACCATCGTGGTCATCTGGGTCATGAAGATCTTCTTTGCACAGTAATTCTGTGTATTCTTGCCACCTCTTCTTAGTATCTTCTGCTTCTGTTGGGTCCATATCATTCATGTCCTTTATTGTACCCATCTGTGCATGAAATTTTCCCTTGGTATCTCTAATTTTCTTGAAGAGGTCTCTAGTCTTTCCCATTCTATTGTTTTCCTCTATTTCTTTGCACTGATCGCTGAGGAAGGCTTTCTTATCTCTCCTTGCTATTCTTTGGAACTCTGCATTCAAATGGGTATATCTTTCCTTTTCTCCTTTGCCTTTGACTTCTCTTCTTTTCTCAGCTATTTTTAAGGTTTCCTCAGACAACCATTTTTGCCTTCTTGCATTTCTTTTTCTTGGGAATGGTTTTGGTTACCACCTCCTATTCAGTGTTACAGACTGCTGTCCACAACACCCGGATAACCCTGGACAGTTATTTTCCCTATGCAGCAGCCACCGCATGGAAGGAGCATCTGCGTCACTCAGAAGCTTCCCTGTGCCCTTTTATAGTCAGTCCACTCATCCTGCAGCTTCGTTCAGTCGCCCAGTCCTGTCTGACTCTTTGTGACCCCACAGACTGCAGCACGCCAGGCCTCCCTGTCCATCACCAACTCCTGGAGCTTGCTCAAACTCATGTCCATCGAGTCAGTGACGCCACCCAACCATCTCATCCTCTGTCATCCCCTTCTTCTCCTGCCTTCAATCTTTCCCAGCATCAGAGTCTTTTCTAAGGAGTCAATTCTTCACATCAGGTGGCCAAAGTATTGGAGTTTCAGCTTCAGCATCAGTCCTTCCAATGAATATCAGGACTGATTTCCTTTAGGATTGTCTGTTTGGATCTCCTTGCTGTCCAAGGGGACTCTCAAGAGTCTTCTCCAACACCACAGTTCAAAAGCATCAATTCTCCAGTGCTCAGCTTTCTTTATAGTCCAACTCTCACATCCATACAGGACTACTGGAAAAATCATAGCTTTGACCAGACAGACCTTTGTTGGCAAAGTAATGTCTCTGCTTTTTAATATACTGTCTAGGTTGGTCATAGCTTTTCTTCCAAGGAGCAAGCGTCTTTTAATTTCATGGCTGCAGTCACCATCTGCAGTGATTTGGGAGACCAAAAAAATAAAGTCTGACACTGTTTCCATTGTGTCTCCATCTATTTGCCATGAAGGGATGGCACAGGGTACTATAATCTTCGTTTTCTGAATGTTGAGTTTTAAGCCAACTTTTTCTCTCTCCTCTTTCACTTTCAACAAGAGGCTCTTTAGTTCTTCTTCGCTTTCTACCTTAAGGGTGGTGTCATCTGCATATCTGAGGTTATTGATATTTCTCCCGCAACCTTGATTCCAGCTTGTGCTTCATCCAGCCCAGCATTTCACGTGATGTACTCTGCATTTAAGTTAAATAAGCAGGGTAAGAATATACAGCCTTGACATACTCCTTTCCCAATTTGGAACCAGTCTGTTTTCCCATGTCCAGTTCTAACTGTTGCTTCTTGACCTGCATACAGGTCAGATGGTCTGGTATTCCCATCTCTTGAAGAATTTTCCACAGTTTGTTGTGATCCACAGTCAAAGGGTTTGACATAGTCAATAAAGCAGAAGTAGATGTTTTTCTGGAACTCTCTTGCTTTCTTGATGGTCCAGAAGATGTTGGCAATTTGATCTCTGGTTCCTCTGCCTTTTCTAAAACCAGCTTGAACATCTGAAAGTTCGCGGTTCATGTTCTGTTTGGCTTGGAGAATCTGAGCATTCCTCTGCTAGCATGTGAGATGAGTCCTACAGAGGCTATCACTAATCTATTTCTATCTGCACAGCTTAGTGTTGCCTGTTCTAGAGTTTCATATAAACAGAACCATTCAATACGCACATTTTTGTATCTGAGTTCTTTCACTTAACATCGTTTTTCGGAGATTCATCCATATTGTTGTCTGTCTTAGGGGTTTGTTAGTTTATATAGCCAAATACTATTGCTCTATAATTTCCTTATCTATTCACCTATTGATGGGCGTTGGGTTGCTTTTGGCTTTGGGCTACTCTGAACATTCTTGTACATGTCTTTTTGTGGACATGTTTTTCATTTCTTTGGGGCAAATACCACTGAATCAAATGACCAGATCACAGGGTAGCGTATGTCTCTAAGAAACTCCCAAACAGCATTCCAAACTGGCTGTACAATGCCATACTCCCACCAGCAGTGTGCGAGAGTCCCAGCTGCTACACATCACCCACATTTGGCCTTGTCTGTCTTTCCAGCGGTGGGCAATCTGGCAGATGCAAACTGGGGTCTCACTGTGGTTTCACTTTACATATTCCTAATGACAAGGATGTTGAATGTCTTTCCTGCACTTTTTGGTCATTTGTGTATATTTTTTCAAAGAACTCTTTACTGAAGTATAGTTGATTCACAGTGTGTTAGTTTCAGGTGTACAGCTAAGTAATTCAGCTTTATGTGACATATATAACGTGTGTGTGTGTGTGTATTCCTTTCCCACACTTTCCCATTGCAAGTTATTACAAGATAGTGAAGATAGTTCCCTGTGGCATACAGTATGTCCCTGTTGTTTATTTTAGATATAGTCGTGTGTATCTGTTAACTTCAAACCAATTTCCCCCTCTCCTCCCCTTCCCCCTTGGTAAACATAAATTTGTTGTCTCTGTCTGTGAGTCTATTTCTGTTTTGTAAGTAGGTTCATTTGTATGATTTTAAGAGTCCACGTATAAGTGCTCTACGACATGTGTCTTTCTCCGTCTTGCTTTACGCCGTACGGTAATCTCTAAGTCCATCCACATTGCTACAAATGGCATTCTTTCACTCTCTTTCGTGGCTGAGGAATATTCCATTGTGTAGATACAGCACCTCGTCTTTATCCATTCATTTGTCAGTAGACATTTTTAGGTTGCTTCTGTGCCTTGGCTGTTGGAAATCGTGCTGCTATGAACTTTGGGACGCCTGTGTCTTTTCTAATTAGAGTTTGTTCTTTCCTGGAAATATGCCCAGGAGTGGGGTTGCTGGAGCAGGTGGCAGCCCTGCTTTTTGTTTTTAAGGAAACTTCATTCTCCATCGCGGCTGCACCGTTTCGCCTTCCCGTCTCCAGTGCAGGGGCATTCCCTTCTCCCCACGCACTCTGTACACCATTCACATGAAGTGTCTGTTCAGTCTTCAAATCTCTTGTCCATTATTTAGATGACTTGTTTAACTTTTCTTGTTGATTTGTAGGAAGTCTTCTGTTATTCTGGATGAAGTGCTTTGTCACATCTATGAATTAGGAATATTTTCTCATGGTCTGTGGCTTGTGTTTTAATTTTTATAATGAAGTTTTTAAATAAGCAGACCTTTTTAATTGTGACAAAATCTAACCTATCAATTTCTTATTTGATGATTAGTGCTTTTTATAAGGGCTTCCCTGGAGGCTCAGACAGTAAAGCGTCCGCCTGCGATGCAGGAGACCCGGGTTTGATCCCCGGGTCAGGAAGATCCCCTGGAGAAGGAAATGGCAACCCACTTCAGTACTTTTGCCTGGAAAAGTCCATGGACAGAGGAGCCTAGTAGGCTACACTCCACAGGGTTGCAAAAAATCTGACACGACTGAGCTTTTTATGTACTGTCCAAGAAATCTTTGCCTGCTGCAAGGTTTCAAAACATTCTTCTACATTTTCTTCTAGAAAGTTTACAGTGTTAGTTAAGTTTAGGTCTAATATCTTTCACAAATTAATTATTCTGTAAGGTGTTAGTTAAGGGTCAAACTTTATTTTCCCTATGGATATTTTATATCTTTATCAATATTTTTTCTATTGATATCAGCTCCACTTGCCAAAAAACATATTTCCCTTTCTCCATTGAATTAATTACCTTGGTGCCTTTGTTAACATCAAGTTACTACTGTGATAGCCTGGATCTCTGGAACCTGGGTTTTTTAAATATCTTTTTCTCTCTTTCCTTCAGTTTGGGTAATTTTATTGACCATTCCTCAGGCTCACTAATCCTTCCTTCTACATTATCCCACATATTGCTAATATTATTCCTTGATTTTTTTAAATTAGCAACCGTTGTATTTTCAGTTCTACAATTTTCATTGCATTCATCTTTAGAGTCCCCAGATCTTTTTAAAATTCCCTATCTCTTCATCCATTATATCCAAGTCTAACCCTGATGTTGGGAAAGACTGAGGGCAGGAGGAGAAGGAGACAACAGAGGATGAGATGGTTAGATGGCATCACTGACTCAACGGACATGAGTTTGGGTAAATTCCGGGAGTTGGTGATGGACAGGGAGGCCTGGCATGCTGCGGTTCATGGGGTCTCAAAGAGTCAGATATGACTGAGCGGCTGAACTGAACGGAATCATGTATACATGCATACTCAGTTGCTTCAGTTGTGTCCAACTCTTTGCAACTCGATGGACCGTAGCCCGCCAGGCTCCTCTGTCTATGGGTTCTTCAGGCAAGAATCCTGGAGTGGGTGCCATTTCCTCCTCCAGGGGTCTTCCCAGCCCAGGGATCGAGCTGGGGTCTCTTGTGTCTCCTGCACTGGCAGGCGGGCTCTTTGCCAGTAGTGCCCCCTGGGCAGCCTCTCTTTATCCCAGTTATTGTATACCACTCCTCTGCTAATTCCCACATCTGCTGTCTGAAGAGTGTTGAGTTGGTTCTATCAGGCAGTGAAGTTACCCGAACCCTGCATAGCCCCGTGATCTTGTGGAGACCTGGCTCTGGGTTCTGCTACAGTTTGCGTGTTTTGATTTTCCTGTCATAGCCCTTGGTTCTCTAATGTGTCTTGCTCGGAAGGCACAGTCTTTCTGGAGTCTCAGCGGCAGGTTCACGGTGTTCGCCAAGCCCTCTAACTTGGTGGGACCTGAATTGCTAACTTTATCTTCCCAGCACTGTGCAGCTCTCTGCTCCGCTCTTCCAGGCTTCCAGCTTCCTCTGGGTTTCTTGGAGTTTCAGTTCGCGCACACCTCCTTCAGGACTCATACACGGATTCCGCATAAGTTAGGATGCAGACCTTGAGGCTCCACTTTCTCTACATCCTGTTTTCTGGACTCTCCTCCTCACTTGCCAGGTGTACATGTAGTCTCAGACCAACCACCTATCCCCAGTCCAATAACTCTTGAATTCCATCTGCAGGGCACCTTGAGGACTGGAGAATGTCCTCCGGGAAAGAAGATATCTCCTTTACTTCCCTTAATTCAAAGGTTGTGTCCATTCCAGACTGTATCTTCTTTAGTTATTCATGAGTGGGCAATTGTTTTGAGGTTTGTAATTGCTGTTGACAGGAGGATTTGTTTGATGTAAGCTTCCTCTCCATCGCTAGAAGTGAAAAGTCCTCTGTCACTTATTTTTAAAACCAACCGAGTTAATGGTTAATAAATCTGATGTGAGGGAGAAAACGATATTATAGCCAGTCAGTGAGTATTGGTAGCATTTCTCTTGCACAAGGAAAAAGAAAAAGAAGAAAATTGTTCTTCACATCCTATTTTATATATTTTCACCAAATGAAAGGACTCTGATTAGTGAAGCCACAGACATTTTTTAAACACCCATGGGCTCATGATCCTGATTAGGATTCTCTGGGGGATGAAATGCAATCTTGGGTTTGCGGTATCGGGAGAGAGCTGCTGAGAGCTGACTGAAGGGACCGGCTGAGGAGCTGGCTCTGTGTGCAAGAGGACCAGCCACCCTCAGCTTTTCTCCCAGGAGACAGACATGGCAGGTAATTATCCCAAAGGTGACGTCCTCCTGCCGAAACACCTGAGTTGTGCAAAATTGCTGCCACTCAGTAAGAGGTTTTGTTATTGTTCGGTTGCCAAGTCGTGTCCGACTCTTTGCAGCCCCATGGACAGCAGCACTCCCTGTCCCTCACCATCTCCCAGAGTTTGCCCAGGTTAATGTCCAGGGTGTTGGTGATGCCATCCAACCATCTCATCCTCTGTCACCCTCTTTCCCTTCTTCCTTCAATCTTTCCCAGTATCAGGGTCTTTTCCAAGGAGTTGGCTGTTCACAATATTGTTGCCAATAATTTCACGAATTTCAGCATTTTTACTATCACTAATCACAAATCATCAGTAACTCAGTTGACATCCACTGAGTCTCTCCAGAATTGCTGCAGTTGCCACAATGGAGCCATTCTTGAGTTTGGAGTGTGTAACACAATAAAAGTGTAATTTGAATGGTTATTCTGGCTTTGGTGGTTAGAAGGCCTCAAATGGGGACGGCACTGAATGGGAACTCAGATGGCCCGTGGATGGTCTTCAAAGTATCATGATATAAAACTGTGCTAAGATTTCCTACTGAGATGTCTTCTTCTTTCTTTCTTTTTCTTTTTTTTTGGTGAGAGAGAGGAATCCAGCCTTCATCAGATTTTCAAAGGAGTTCACAGTCTACCCAAATTTAAGAATTATTGATCTTAGAAAGCAGACTTTTTTCCTGTGAACTCAATCACCAAGTATTTTTAAATATCCCCCAGGGCTTCTCTGGTGGCTCAGAGGTTAAAGTGTCTGCCTGCAATTCGGGATACCTGGGTTCGATCCCTGGGTCGGGAAAATCCCCTGGAGAAAGAAATGGCAACCCACTCCAGTACTCTTGCCTGGAGAATCCCATGGAGGGAGGAGCCTGGTAGGCTACAGTCCATGGGTTCACAAAGAGTCAGACACGACTGAGTGACAAACTACTAAACTACTAAAAATTTTATTTACTTATCCACAAATTATGTTCATATCTATTGTCATCTATTAACATACAAGGGCACAATAACCACGTAAAATGAGGTCAGTCATTAATAACAGGAAATTTAATTCATGTTTCAAATTATTTGGGATGATTATTAATTGCTCCCATTGTATCTAACAGCCTGACATTGAGGAAAATGAACAGCGCCTCCAAATTAGGAATATGTCTCTTGTTCTCTTGTTTGCCTGTGATTTAGGGGAAATGGCAATCCACTCCAGTACTATTGCCTGGAAAATCCCATGGACAGAGGAGCCTGGTAGGCTACAGTCCATGGGGTCACAAAGAGTCAGACACGACTGAGTGACTTCGCTTTACTTTCACTTTAGGGGGAATTACCTTTTTGAGAAGCTTTTAAATTCTTGAAAGCCATTTGTCCACTTTTGAGTTTTAGTTGAAACTAGATTATGTAAACCATAAATCCATTTAATCTTGTTCATGCAAATGTATCAAAATGTTCTGAAAATGATCAAATGAGAGAAAGGGCCCTCAGAATACATTGTGACATGACCTACAAACATTTACAGTGACATTATAAATCAAATATTAACATTTGATATATAACACTCTTATTTTTAGTTTAAAATACATGTTAATAGAAGTTCTAGTATGTTCTTCCTGTACCCAGTTATCTCATGCACCCCACCCTGGAGACCCCAGGTCCAGGGGATCCTGCAGGTAATCCACAGATATGACAAGGTGAAGCAGTTACAAATCATTGTGGAGTCAGCAAAGATGTGGAAGGGGAATAGACTCAATCAGAGATGAAGGATAAGATAAATTTAAAAATCCAACATGATTCCAAAGTTTTAACTCCAAGAGACATGGAAAAATAACTGCAAGTGTTGCTATCCTGGGAGAGAAGAGGCATTTTAGAATGGCAAGACTGGGTTGGGTGGAGGATCCATCCATTCGCTACTTTGAGATGCTGAATGAGGCAACTGACAAAGGCCATCGGGCCATCGGAGACGTTAACCTCTCAGGCATGGTAGAGACACTGACCTCAGCCAGCCCAGCTCTGGGCATGATTTTGGCTCTGCGTTCTGCCCACTGCCTTTCAAGCCATCCCTGTGAAAGGCTGTGGCCCTCCCCAGCCTTCCTCCAGCTGTAATCCAAGTGAGCTTTACCCATCCTCTGTTAATTGGAAGAGCAAGACTGGAACTTCCCAGTCTTGCTTCCCAGGTGACGCTAGTGGTAAAGAATCTGCCTGCAATTCAGGAGATGTAAAAGACGTGGGTTCTATCCCTGGGTTGGGAAGATCCCCTGGAGAAGGAAATGGCAACCCACCCCAGCATTCTTGCCTGGAAGATTCCATGGACAGAGGAGCCTGGTGGGCTATAGTCCGTGGGGTCACAAAGAGTCAGACACGACTGAGCACGCTGCAACAAACAGCAAGACTGGAACACGAGTGAATGATGTTTGAAGCACAGAGAAGGCCTTCTCAGAGGACCCAAGTGAGTGGTGTAGCATCTCTGTCTCCTGCTCAGAAATAACCTCGAATGGGTGGTGTAGTCACCTGGAACAGGAAACAGGCCACGAGGGAGGGGGCTTCGTAGTGCCAGGGGCAGTCTTCCAGGTAGAAGCAGCTTCAGGGACAACCTTGCAGGAGCGGCTGAGTGTCCAGAGCAAAGAGAAAGCCACAGCTCCTTGGTGAGCCATGGCTCAGCCTGATGGATGGAGTCTTGTGGGTTTCTGCATCCCTTAAGGGGCACCCCAAGAACAGGGGGTACCCACAAAGCTATCTAATGCCCTTGCCCACCCCCTCATGCCTCAGCAGAGGCAGATTCATCACAGATCCAGGCCCTTTGGGGACAGGAGCTCAAGGACCACTTATTGGCTGCTGTGTGTCAAGCCCTGAAATACCTCGTTACATGGACTGCCTGCACCCAGACAAGGCAGTTATCATTCACAGGCCAGAACTGATCCCCAAGGGAGAAGCAGTCAGTTGCAGAGCACGTCACCAAAGAAGGAGGAAGCACACGGATGGTGGTCCAGGAGGTCATGACCTCATGGGACCACGTGAGGACTGGCAACCTTGGTTCGATGATTCCCAAGAAGCGGCCCTTTCCCAGATGAGGGTGGTTGATGGAGGAGAGGCGGCAGACAGAATTCACCGCAGTGTCTGGACTGAACTATTCAGAAATACCTCCAGGCAGTCCCTGAGGCAGCGAGTCCTCCTGTCTCTGGACAAAACCCAATTGGGACAGTCAGGAGGGGGCTCGGAACCAGTACTCAGTCCCCAGTTTCAGCCAGATGCTCTCATTATGATTGAAGCAGTGAAACATCCAGTCCCCAGTGAGGGCAGACAGCTGAGCAAGAAAAGGTCAGCACAGAAGAATTTCAGTGCTGGCATACAGAGCGGCTTGACGTCCTGATGAAGACGGGTGAGGGAAGCAGGAGCAGCCTTGAAGAGCTGGAAAGACTTCTTCAAGAAGGGAGCTGTTGGGGACTTCCCTGGTGGTCCAGGAGTTAAGACCTTGTACTTTCCCTGCAGGGGGCACAGGTCTGATCCCTGGTCGGGGAACTGAGATCCCAATATGCCATGCAGCATGGCAAAAAGAAAAACACTTTTAATTTCTTAAAAGTTAAAAAAAATTATAAGTTAAAATTTTTAATTAAAAGATTACAATAAAACAAAGGAGATGTTGGAGCTTGGATGTGTCGTTGGATGAGCAGTTCCGGGTGTCTTGGGTAAGTCCCAAGAGAACAGTGGTTCTGTCTGAGTCCTAGGTGGGTCTGCCACAGCCTCTGGCAGAGCACCTGCTGGGCAGCAGGTGTGAGTGAGTGAGTGAGGGAAGCCATGGGCACCAACCGGAGCAAAGACAGAGCCTTCACAAGGCATCAGGTGCTGGGGGAGCAGGAGCCTCCAGCAGGACTGAAGAGAGACCTAGGGATGCTCTTCCACCCAGGACAGCGTCATCTAAGGACTATGGGGCCCTAAGTGGTGTAAAATGTGATGCAGGAAACTAAGTCCACAGACACTTGCCCAGTCCCTCCACTGTGACAAGCAAATGCAAGCTCCCGGAGCACAACAAGGAACGAGGTCACTGCCCCTCTGCCCACCCCACGGCAGTCCACTAAGATGTCCTGAGCAGCGGCACCTCCTGGGTTACTACTGCACCGTCCTCCCACTGCAAGAAACCTCCAGTACCTTTCCTGGCCACTGCCGGGTCCCCTTTCTGTCCCCTCTTCCAGCCAACCCCCAGGCTACTTCCTAAGAGCCCAAACCTGCCTGGACACATCACTTGGTCAGAAACATACCAAACTGCTAACCATACTTATCCCTGAGGGGGAGGGGGGCAGGAATCACAGGTGACTTCAGGGTGGCCCTCCCTTCTTCCCTTGAGCGTTAAAGTCTCTCCACAGCCCACAGTAGTGGTAACTTTTGGACCCTGCCTTTCTACCAGCACATTTCTTCTTCCCTAATCCAGTACTGACAGGTAGTTGAGTCTTTACCCTGAGTGAGAAGGCAATGGCTTTGTAAATCTTATCTGATCCTCCAGTTTATTTTGTTTTTAAAATTGAAGCACAGTTGATACACAATGTATAGAATAGTTGATATGCATGCTCAGTTCATCAGTTGTGTCCGACCCTTTGTGACCCCATGGACTACAGCCCACAGGCTCCTCTCTTCGTGGGATTTCCCAGGCAAGGATACTGGAGCAGGTTGCCATTTCCTCCTCCAGAGGATATTCCCAACCCAGGTATGGAACCTGAGTCTCTTGTGTCTCTTGCATCAGCAGGGCAAATTCTATACCACCGTGCCACCTGTTAAGTACCAAATAAACTCTAGTTGTGTTAGTTGCTCAATGATGTGTGACTCTTTGTGATGCCATGGACTATAGCCTTTCAGGCTCCTCTGGCCATGGAATTCTCCGGGCAAGAATACTGGACTGGGTTACCATTCCCTTCTCCAGGGGATCTTCCTGACCCAGGAATCGAACACGGGTTCCCTGCATTGCAGGCAGATTCTTCACCTTCTGAGTTACTAGGGAAGCCCATAAATAAACTATGCTGCTGCTGCTGCTGCTAAGTCGCTTCAGTCGTGTCCGACTCTGTGAGACCTCATAGACGGCAGCCCACCAGGCTTCCTCGTCCCTGGGATTCTCCAGGCAAGAACACTGGAGTGGGTTGCCATTTCCTTCTCCAATTCAGGAAAGTGAAAAGTGATCTGAGTTATTTTTAAACCCACCTTTAGAGTGTGGAAGGTAAAGCTCAGATAAAGTCATTCCTTTTTCAATATCTACACCCTGAGAAGAGCCCATCTGTCAGGTCTTTTCCTAGAAGATGGGGACACAGGAATGAAGTGACGGGTCCCAGAAAACATGCCCCTGAAAAGGAAGCACCATCAACACAGGGTTTCTGAATGTGCTCTATGGCTCAGCGGAGGGGGTGGGATGGGGGGTTGGTGGGGGCCAGATCCTGCAGCCTGGCAGACTAGAGCCAGAGCTGAATGCCCTGCTTATTTAACTTATATGCAGAGTACATCATGTGAAATGCCGGGCTGGATGAAGCACAAGCTGGAATCAAGATTGCCAGGAGAAATATCAATAACCTCAGATGTGCAGATAACACCACCCTTATGGCAGAAAGTGAAGAAGAACTAAAGAGCCTCTTGATGAAGGTGAAAGAGGAGAGTGAAAAAGTTGGCTTAAAGCTCAACATTCAGAAAACTAAGATCATGGCATCCGGTCCTATCACTTCATGGCAACTAGACGGGGAACCTGTCCCACCCTTTATGGGGGGGGGGGCTCCAAAGTCAATGCAAATGGTGACTGCAGCCATGAAATTAAAAGACTCTTACTGCTTGGAAGAAAAGTTAGGACCAACCTAGACAGCAAAATAAAAAGCAGAGGCATTACTTTGCTGACAAAGGTCTGTCTAGTCAAGCTATGGTTTTTCCAGTAGTCATGTATGGATGTGAGAGTTAGACTATAAAGAAAGCTGAGTGCCAAAAAATAGATGCTTTTGAACTGTGGTGTTGGAGAAGACTCTTGAGAGTCCCTTGGACTGAAAGGAGATCCAACCAGTCCATCCTAAAGAAAATCCGTCCTGAATATTCATTGGAGGACTGATGCTGAAGCTGAAACTCCAATACTTTGGCCACCTGATGCGAAGAACTGACTCATTGGAAAAGATCCTGATGCTGGGAAAGACTGAAAGCAGAAGGAGAAGGGGACGACAGAGGAGATGGTTGGGTGGCATCACCAACTCAACGGACATGAGTCAGGGTAAACTCCAGTGGTTGGCAATGGACAGGAAGGCCTTGTGTGCTGCAGTCCTTGGGGTTGCAAGGAGTTGGACACGACCGAGTGACTGAACTGAACTGAGGCCTGACTCCATCTGTGAGGTCAGACCCCATCTCACCCGGGGTGCAGGTTTGAACCAGAACCCTACACCCACCCGTTAGTACAAACCCCTTTCTGCAACTCAACCACTTCGAGTCCTCCCCTGTCCCCGCTGCAGTCCAGACTCAAGGGGTAGCCCCTGCCCTGGGGAGGTCAGCCCAGGATTGCCAGGGAAGTCCACCCTCCAGGGTTCCCCACCGGGCCAACCCAAACCCTGGGGGCTCCAGGCATCTCCGGCTCCGCCTCCTTTCTCTTAATTCTCTGCCATGGCTTGTTCCCAGTCCCCACCAATGACGGGAGCCCCTATCACCCCCTCCCTGGCGCCCACAAGCTCCCCACCCCGAGCCATCCCAGGCCTCCTGCCATTTTCCTGTTCACTGTCCCCTGTCGTCCCCGCACCCCCATCTCTGCCCCCCACTGGAATCCTCAGCCCTCCTAGTCTCCGGCCCTGGTTCCCGATTCCTGCACCTCCGCCTTGCTCTCGCTCCCCCAGCCCCTGTTCCCACCGGCGCCCCCAGTCCCCTTGCCCCACGCGTCCTCATGCCCCTCCCCTGACTCCCAGCCTTCCCAAACTTCCCACATCTCCACGCTCACGGTCCCCAGGCGTCCCCCGCGCCCCCAGCCCCCAGCGCCCAGATCCCTGGCCCCTGGAGTCCCAGCGCATCTGGCTCCCGGGTCCCCCTCCGTCGCATCCCCACAGCCCGGGTCCCGTGCCCCTCTCCCCGGGAATCCCCAGACTCCAGCCCCCAGCGCCCGGGTCCCCATCTGGCGCGCCCCGGTCCCCGTGTCCCGCCACTCCCACCCCCACCCCGCTTCAGGCTCCCCAGCCCCTGTCCCCCGCGTCCCTGCAGTCCCCGCAGCCCGGGTCTCCGTGACCCCCTCCCCGGGCGTCCCCAGACCCAGGCCCCCAGCGCCCGGGTCCCCCTCTGGCGCGCCCGGCGTCCCCGCAGTCCCCGCAGCCCCGGTCCCCGCGTCCCCCTCCCCGGGCGTCCCCAGCCCCTGTCCCCGCGTCCCCGCGTCCCCGGCCCGCGCCCGCTGACGCCATGACGCCGGCGGAGGGCGGGGCGGAGCGGGGCCGGGCGGCCAGAGGGGCGCGGGCGGCGGAGCCGGGGTCCCGCGGCGCAGCGGGCGAGGCGGCCGATGGACATGGGCACGCAGGGCTCGGGGCGCAAGCGGCTCCCCAACCGGGAGCGGCTGACGGCGGAGGACGACGCGCTGAACCAGATCGCGCGCGAGGTGAGCGCGGGGCCCGGCCGGCGCGGGGCGCGGGCGCCGGGCTCCACCGCAGCTGTCGGGCGTCCGTCCGCCGGCTCGGCGGGCGGGGCACGGGCCGGGCCGGCACCTCGGTGGGCCGGGCGCGGGTCCTCCTTCGCGGGGACGGGCCGGCGACACCGAGCCCTCCCCCCAGGCTCCCGGCCCCGTCCGGCCGCCGCCCCCTCGCCGAGCGGGACTGGGGTGCCGCCCCCCTGCGCACGGTGGCCTCGGGCCGGCCTGGTGGGGGGCGAGCGCCCGACTGGGTTGTGCGTGCGCAGCATCGTGGGGGTGATGTAGGCCCGACCCCCGGAGGCCTGCGGACAGTCCCTGGAGGCCACATGGCCCTGGCGAAATGACCCGGCTCCTGTGTGTGACCTGCTGTCGTCTCGATTGTCACACAGGGCGCAGCTGGGGCGCGAACCGGGGTCTCCCTCAATCTCGTTTCTGGACCGAGGCTTAGAGCGGGTCCAGGCACGCTGAGAGGTTTTCATCAAAGTTTCCAGGGCAGAGTTTATTATAATGGTCGATGATGAACTTGAAGTGTGCAAATTAAAGGAGCCCCGCTAGCGTGACTTGTACAAACGCCTTTTCCTCCCACAAGAATTCAACCTTCGGGCTAAACAAACCGCAGGGGAAAGATGCCAGGGAGACTGGGGGGGGGGGCAGCAGGTTCCCTGGGAAGGGGTGAGGTTCCTGGGGCCCACAGGGGACAGAGCTTGGCTTGTCATGTCACAGGACACCTTTGTACGCCTTCTGGATTGCCTAGCCAGCGTGCTCACTGTAGACAGGCCCCCTCCCCATCCGCTCTCTTCCAAGTGTTGGAGTGTGATGGAGAGGCTGTCTACATGTCATTATCATCACGTGGAAAGACCTCCAGGCGGTGTGGACGGTGGTGTCTGGTTGCCTCACTCAGCTGTTTATAGAGGCCCACTCTAGTACCACTTCTTAGATGACTGGCTTTTATGGACTCGTGGCTGTCGCTCAGTATTTGTTGAATATTGAGTGAATAAAGGCATTTATTTTTCTCCATGTGGGAAGAAACTGGGGTTTCCAGGAAAACCCCTATTCATCCCTTAAAACCCATGGTAGATTTGTGTCCTGTGTGGGACCTCCCCCATCAGCCCAGGCTGATGTCTCCCTGCCTGCACTTGGGTTCCTCTAGCTTTTGCTCCCTACACCTGCCATGGTGGTCATGTGGCCTCAGCCATATCTGTTCACCTGTCCGACCCCCGTGGAAGGCGGCCACCAGGCAGGCACCGTCTTACTCATTTCGCATCTCCAGCGATCAACACAGAGCCGGGCGCATAGTAAGTGCTGCTAAGTCTCTGTTATATTGCCTAAAAACCAGAAGGGGTACGAGGCACTTACAGTACGTGTGGCTAAATATAGGTGCTTGCTAAATGTAGCAGCTTGAACATGATCCCCACCCCTGTGAAGACGGTCATGTAAGTTAAGTGTTTAAACATAAAACCAAACAGGTGTTCTCCGGGAGGCCTGAGGTGACACGATCCGTGGGCCTTGTCTTTCCAGCAGTGGTTGTGGACAGAGGAAGGAGACTGGGGGTCCCCAAGTCCACCTCGCGTCTGCTGGATTTTATTAAAACAGAATGAAAGGAAAGGCCAAGGGATGCTCCTGGCGGGAGAGCCTTGAGGTGCAGAGTAACCGGGAACCCAGTGGCCTGCCTCCCAGCCTGGGGACGCAGTTGTCAGTGACAAATTCAGTCACGGGCGTCAGACCCAGGACTGCAGCTTCACGCAGCTCCTCTGTGCTGTCTGTGACAGCAGGCTGTGCTATCCTAGTCAGCCCCTTCCCGGTCTCTGTTTTTTTCTTTAAAATGAGGAGAAGACCTCCCCTGAGGCTGTCAGGAGTAACGAAAGTGAGCAGCAGACATAAAGTGAGTCACTGGCTAGATGTAAGGACTACAGGCGTGCACATTGTCCCAATAACCCCGGCCATGTAGCTGCTCTGAGTGCTGAGTGGCAGCTATCTGTCATGTTGGAAGGAGCCAGTGCAAATACATTTTACTGCAAAATGAATTCTGTTTCCCAGCTGTGAAAATCAGAATCAAATGACAAATATCTATTCACCATGGAGTTCTAGAGAATTCTTATAAAAATCAACAAAATTATCTTAAAGTTTCATATGAGTACTTTCTCATTTGCTCATTGACTCAGCAGATACATGCTGCTCTTTGTGAAGCCCTGTCCTAGAGAGACTGGGATTCAGGGATGGACTCTAGGAGCATCCACCCTTGAGGAGTTGAGGTCTGACTTAGAGCATGACAATAAAAGAAGACAGGAAGAGATCTGAGATTGAAAGGATATTGGGCCCTGAAGGTTTGGAAATGAGAGAGTAGCAATTTATCGATGAGACTAAGAATAGCAATCAGAGGCGGCTCCCTGGAGGAAGTGGCATTTTGAGTTATTCTTGAAGAAACCCTGACCTGGACTGGCCTCCACGAGGGGAAATGTTCTGGCTGGAGGGCAGATTCTCCGGGCAGTGTCCCCGGGGCGGTGGCCCCTGGTCTCCACAGCGTCTCTGCAGCCAGCTCTGCTGGGCATCTCTGCAGGTGGCCTCATCCTCAGGCTGCCTTGTTTTGGCAGACGCTGCCCCCCTCCCGAACCCACATGCCCTGTCTCTTCTGGTGGCTCTGTCCTATGAGCTGGAAGCATGTTCCCTGACAAATCTCGCGAGTCTCCCCCGCCACTCCTGAGCCAAGCTCTCTGACCAGGATAGTGGACTCCGTGGCATGGGGGCAGGGCAGGGGAGGTTACCTGGTGATCAATCAGGCCCCTCCTGGAAATGGCAAATGGGGGGACGTGGCCCCCAAAGCTCTTGGGGACATGAAGGGGACCTGAAGGAAAAAATCAAGAGGTCTCAGGAAAGTGGCAGGGGGTGGGGCAGGCTTGGGTCAGGCAGGCCCCCAGGAATGTGCACTCAGAGGATAAGTGGAGAATTCCAGGCTGTGATGATGGAGTTGGGCAGGGACGGGAGCAATGGGGAAGGGGGGGAGTGGGGAGCCGGGGCAGGACTATGGTGGAGAGCTGGCTGCACCCCCCTGATGGCTTCGGACTCTCTTTGTGGAGGAACGGGAAGCAGGGACCCAGTGGAAGCTCTGCTTTTATATTTCCACAGTTGCTTTATTGTCTCACTCTGGGCAAGTTGATAGTAAGTGGAGCTGTAACTTGAAAACGCTGCAGATGCGTTTGCAGGAGTGGCTTATTTCTTACTCGCTGTCCGAGGTGGGATTCAGGCAAGATGTTGTCAGGAAGAAGGTCCAGTAAACTACCTTGAGACGCTGGAGCAGCGTGTCTCTCACACCCAGGAGGGGTGTCTGAAAGCAGAGGTATTTTTCTCTCCCACCGCCTTGAGCATTCTGCTCAGGATTCTGGTAGCATCCAAACCTCTCATCCCATGCTCCGCTGGGAGTGCAAGTGTGTTGTCTCAGAACACCCGGCCATTTGCGTTTCCAGTACAAGGAAGTTGGCTCTGCAGGCTGCAGGAGACCGGCCCTTGGGTGAGCTCACCATCCAGTGAACGCTGGTGGGGTTTCCTTCCTCTGTCACAGTGCAGCGACCCCCACCACTGTGGCCTCCTCTCCTAGGTGGTCTCGCTGGGACGCTGCCCTCGGGGTACCCCCCCAGGGTGCCTCCCAGGTTCCCCCCTATTGGCAGAAGTTGACCCCTGACCTGTGAGTGCAGCTGTTCTGGGTTCATGACCCCTCCCCTTCACTAGAGAAGCGCCCATGGCCCCATGAGGGTCACCTTTCAGGGGAGGGGGGTTAAGACCTCGCACTCCAGGGGCAGCGACTGACCCAGGGGAGTGAGGACACAGGAAGCCCCACCCCACCCACTTGCCTCCTGAAGGAACCGACAAGGGGGTACAGGTCACCCTCCAGGGCCCCCGAGGGAGGACCCGAGGGCAGGCTCCACTGAGGCCACCTCCCTCCCCCCAGCCCCTCACCCCCCCCCACCTCCGGACAGAACACTCACCTCCAAACCCCAGCCCCGGGCTCCGCTTCTGGGCACCCAGCTTAGGACAGCCTCCGTGCCTCGCTCTGGGTGGTCCCACAAATACAAGACGTTCTGTCCTAAAGCTCCTGGTCACTTGCTGTTCTCCCACCCCTCATCCTTCCCAAATAGCCCCAGAGATCACCCTGTCCTGAAGGCCCCTGATTGCTTGAGGCCAGTTGAGGGCCCAGTCTGGGCATAGGCCTCTACACAGCAGAGCCGCCCCGAAGTCTGGTTCCGTTGGACCTCCGCTTCCCCTTCTTCCGGCTCTCGGCAGGCAGGTCTGGCTCCTCTGGAGTCAGAGGTGAGCCCCAATGGCACAATGCAGGCTGCTGGTGTCCGGGCACGGCCCGTGCCCTCGGGTAAGGTCACACGAGGGTGGTGTCTACAACACGGGCTTCCTGCAGCTGGTTTCCCTCCATTTGAACCATTACCTTCACTTGTTTCTCCCCAACGAGTTTGCTTGTCTGAGGCTGGCCAGTGGATGCAGACCATTTGGATTGGAGGGTGAAATCTACCCAGTGTGGCCAGCAGTTTGGGACTGCGGTGGTGTCAGAGCCCCTCCTTCCAGGGTGGGAAGAGGTAAGGGGCCTTCAGACACCCCCACCCCCACCCCAGTTCTAACACAACCACCGTGGGGTGACCCCGGGCCCCTCCCCGGCTCGTCGTCCTGAGACACACGCACACATCTTGGTGCATCAGTAACAGGCATTAGGAATATGACAAGACGAGCCTTCCGAGTGGATGTGTGTCATGGTCTGAGCCGTCAGGGGAATGGCCCGCACCCTGCCTGTGACCTGGGGCTGATTCCCGACAAGATGGTTCTGGATTGGGGGTGGGCAGTCCTGCTGGGCTCCCATGATCTGTGGGCCCCGCCCCACGGCTATTTCTGTCAGAGGGCCAGCTGTCTCCCTGTCCCTTTTCTGGGCGACTCTGTGATGACTCACGGGTTTAGTAGTTGGGGCTGTGAATGCGTGTGGAGGACCTGAAGCGTCTGCTCCATAGAGTGAGCGTCAGGGACCTGGGTTCTCATTGAGCCTGTCACCGGCAAGCCTTGTCAGGGTTCAGGAGGGACAAGGGGGAGAGGTGGCGACTGAGGGTGCTTTTAAGGTCTGAGGTGTGTCAGGGACTCCCAGAAGCTTCTCTCCTGTAAGCGTATGCCATCCCATCAGAAGAGTTCAGAGCATCCCTGTGGACGTGGAGAAACCGCTCTGAGATGCTCGGCGACTTGTCTGAGGTCATCTAGTAACTCAGAGGTGCCGGCTCATCGTCCAAGCTGTTTCCTGGATCAGAGTCTTGGCTCCACGCAAGGCCCTATTCCAGGCGGTGCCCTGCAGTTAAGCCGACTTGCTTCCCATCTCAGGCACTGTCGTCCTCAACTGCCCTCTGAACCATCAGGCTTAACATTGCATGAGAGAACCTCATATTCTTCTCTCCCTTACTGTTTCTCCTCCTCTTTTTTTTTTTTTCCATGCTTTCATCTTTAAAGACTAGTTTTATGTCATTAAAGTAATGCTTGTTTTCACGCTGGTCCCATATTCTCAGGCCATTCTCCATGCAACAGCTGGGTGGTCCTTTGAAAACATGTCAGATTGTGTCATAATGGCTTTTCATATCCCTCAGTAAAAGCCAAGCTCGTAATGACCTTTGTTGTTGTTCATTCAACAACCCCATGGACGGTAGCACCCAGGCTCTTCTGTCCTCCACTATCTCCCAGAGTTTGCTCAAACTCATGTCCATTGAGTCGGTGATGCCATCCAACCATCTCATCCTCTGTCGCCCCCTTCTCCCACCTTCAATCTTTCCCAGCATCAGGGTCTTTTCCAATGAGTCAGCTCTTCACATCAGGTGGCCAAAGTATTGGAGCTTCAGCTTCAGCAACAGTCCTTCCATTGAGTGTTCAAAGCTGATTTCCTTTAGGATGAACTGGTTAACGGCCTTAGACCCTAAATGACCTGGTAATGGGCTCCCCATCTGTAAGTAATATACACGTGCACTATTCCTTGACTATGCAACTGTAGGCAGCATATGCTGGCCTCCTGACTGGAGGAGGAGGACTTGGATCTGGGGGTCTAGCTAGGCTCACTCCCCCGCTCTCTCTCCCCGCTTCTTCACGTCGTAGTGACATTGCGCCTACAGATTCATAACTGATCGCTAGCAGAACAATAGACTGGTTAAGAGTGTGGGGGCCCGAGTCAGTTTTCCTTTTTCCTGGGTTCAGTTCCTGATCCTTCCACTTACTCCATGACCTCAGGCAAGTTCCTTAACCACTTTGTGACTTTGTGTCTCCTTTCCCTCAACTGTAAGATGGGAACATTTTAAGAGTATGCTTCTTCCCGGGTGTTATGGGGGTAAACGAAGTATTTCATGAAAAGACCTCAGAAGGATGACCAACACATGCTCAGTAGACACTAGTGGTGATGATGATGGAGTGTGATAGTGTTAACTGCAGAGCCAACAGGTATACGATAATGTTTTTTTTTATACAACTTTCTGCTGTTTTTGGAGTTGGTTATTGCCTTTTTTCCCAGTCGCTCATCTCTTTGCGTATCTCTCATGCCTAATTTCTCACAAGCTTTTGAACAGAAACCTCCGCAATATTATTTTCTATGTGATTAGATGAATCTATCAATTCTGCTTTGTTCCCTCCTGGAAATCTGCCCCCGAGACCTCTGTCCAGTCTGCGCTGAGAGCTCTCGGGGCTATTGTCAGCTGCCCTTCCCCTTGCCGCTTCTTTGTTGCCGTCATTGCGTCCACATATGCTGGATTCTCTACTGTCTTCTTTCTTGAGCTACTAACTCATTTTGTTGGAACACACCCTTCAGTAGCTTTCTGAGAGAGAATGCCTTTTCTAAGCACTTGCATGTCTGAAAATGTCTTTATGGTACTCTCACACTTGATAGTTCAGCTGAGTATAGAGTTCTAGGTTAGAATAATTTTTTTTCTGAAGAACGACAGAGACTTCTATGTATACTTTGAAATTATTTCCAGCGGGTATTGTTAACTGAAAAAAAGCAATGTGCAGAAAATGAAGATAGCATGCCATCACTCAGGTGAGGAAGTCTGTGACTTGCCTGCATTTGCATAAGGAAACACTGGCAGAAAGTACTGTAAAAGCAATGTGGAGATTTCAGTGGAAATGTAGATTTGTTAGGTGTAACTTTTTATGCTCTTTTGATATTTGAACCCTGTGACTGTATTATTTTTATGTAATATTATCTCTTTATTTTTGGCTCTGCCGGGTCTTCCCTGCTGCATGGCCTTTTCTGTAGTCGTGGCAAGCGGGGACGACTCTCTAGTTGCAACATGCAGACTTCTGATTGTAGTGGCTTCTCTTGGTGCCGAGCTAGGGCTCTAGGCACGCGGCTTCAGTGCCTGTGGTGCACGGGCGTAGTTGCTCCATAGCATGTGGAATCTTCCCAATCAGGGATCAAACTCGTGTCTCCTATATTAGCAGGTGGACTCTTTACCAGTGAGCCACCAGGGAAGCTCTGTATTACCTATTTAATCAAATAAAATAATGAATACCAAAAATGTATGATTAACTGTTTCCTACCATAATTTTGAAGACATTTTTCCCATTTTTATTCTAGCTTTCAGGATTGCTTTGATCATTTCGATGCCTTATATATTCTCAGTATCTTGTGTAACATCTATTTTTACACTTTACAAGCTTTCAGAATCCTCTCTTGATTCTCAGTATTCTGGATTTTATTTTTACATTCATTCAATCTGGAAATGTATATCCTAAAATTCTGGGATATTTTCTGAAGAATTTCCCCTTCCCACCGTTTGCTCTGTTCTTTTAAAGAAACTCCTGTTGTTAGAAGTAACTTCCTTTTTCCTCTCATTTTCTAGCTTTTTGTATTTTGGTGCTATGTTATGGCTAATTACTCAGCTTTGTCTTCCACTCCTTCTACTAAAATTGTTTGTCCTATATTTTATTTCTAAGAGTATTTGTTTGTTTGTTTTGTTTCTGTGGCCCATTTTTATAGCATCATTTTTCAGTCACTATTGCAGTACCTTTTTCCGTCTTTCTGAGGAGTATTCATTTTGGTTTTCTGATTTTCCCTGAAAATTGCATTTGTTTCCTGTGTGATGGTCTATCTCTTTCCATCCTGTGTGTGATTTGGCCTCTGTCTTTAACCTTGGAGCTCTTCCCAGAGGTGTGGTGATCCTTGGATCCATGCATGTATGAGGATGAGGCAGTAAAAACCTGTGAGACAATTTGAGGGAAGGCTTGGAGGGGTTCCCAGGTGGCACTACTGGTAAAGAGTCCGCCTGCCAGTGCAGGAGACATGGGTGAAGGAAGTGGCAGCCCACCCCAGTATTCGGGCCTGGAGAATCCAGAGGAGGAGAGCCGCAGAGGAGGCTGGTGGGCAACAGTCTATGAGATCGCAAAGAGTCAGACACAGCTGAGTACATTGGAGGGTAAATACCACAAGATTCGGCCAGGATACCTCCTGGGGTGCAGTGGGGTGGCGGAGGTGTTGGCAGCAGACACTGAGTAGCTCCTCAGGTCACCAGCACACAGTCAGGATTTGAACCTGAGTCCCCTGTCTTCAAGGCCAGCACCTTGACCACAGGCTCAGAGTTCAGAGGAAATGCTGCTTAATGCAAACAAACCAAGCCTCTCTAATCTGGTACCTAGAGATGGAGTTTTGTTTTTGATGAAGGGGGTAGAAGAAATTGAGAAGAAAGTTGAAAAATAATCTGAGACTTATACCAAGGAAGAGGTTATGTCCATACAGCCCAAACTAGAGAACTAGTCACGGCAGTGTGCTTTTACTCAGAGTGGAATAAATGTCAAATTAGCTGAGCAAACAGAGAACGTTATTTTAAAAAATAAGATTTTCATAGCTTCAGGCATCAAGAAGAATTCATTTGTTGGTTCGGAAAATTCTCTAAGATCTGAGAGATACTTTCCATAAAACAAATAGAAAATACCTGGAGAGGTTAGGTAGGCAGAATGTGATATGGTCTTGGCAGCGGGTGAGCCCCTGGATCAGCAAGAGACAGAGCCAGAGCCATCTAGTGCCTCCCCTGGCGGATTAAGTTGCGATGTCCCCACCCACTCCTTGGCTCAGGGGAGTGAATAAAAAATCCCACAGTGGTCACAGTAGTGTTTCAGCAAGCAGAAACCAGGAGATCTAAAGTTGTTCGTTAGGCTTTTAACCTCCCTCACATAAGTTTATCCATTTTTCCACCCTTACCCTTGATTGCTTTTTATTTCTTATCTTCTTTTGTGATGTCTCTTGTTGTTGTGCTTTTTAATATGCTGTCTAGGTTGGTCATAGCTTTTCTTCCAAGGAGCAAGAGTCTTGATTTCATGGCTGCATGCTGTGATTTTGGAGGCCAAGAATATAAAGTCTCTCACTGTTTCCATTGTTTCCCCATCTATTTGGCATGAAGTGACGGGACCAGATGCCACGATCTTTGTTTTCTGAATGTTGAGCTTTAAGCCAACTTTTTCACTCTCCTTTTTCACTTTCATCAAGAGGCTCTTTAGTTCTTTGCTTTCTGCCATAAGGGCAATGTCATCTGCATATCTGAGGTTGTTGATATTTCTTCCAGCAATCTTGATTCCAGCTTGTGCTTCATCCAGCACTGTGGTGTTGGAGAAGACTCTTGAGAGTCCCTTGGACTGCAAGGAAACCAAACCATCAATCCTAAAGGAAATCAGTCCTGAATATTAATTGGAAGGACTGATGCTGAAGCTGAAACTCCAATACTTTGACCACCTTATACAAGAAGCCAAGTCTTTGGAAAAGACCTTGATGCTGGGAAAGATTGAAGGCAGGAGGAGAAGGGGACGACAGAGGATGAGATGGTTGGATGGCATCACCAACTCTATGGACATGAGTTTGAGCAAGCTCTGGGAGTTGGTGATGGACAGGGAGGCCTGACGTGCTGCAGTCCATGGGGTTGCAAAGAGTCAGACACACCTGAGCAACTGAACTGAACTGAACTTGTTGTGCAGTTGCTAAGTCATGTCCGACTCTTTGTGACCCCTGGACTGCAGCATGCCAGGCTCCCCTGTCCTTCACCATCTCCCGGAGTTTACTCAAATTCACATCTATTGAGTCAGTTATTCTCTCTAACCATTTCAGGCATGTGAGAAGATGCGGAGTTTTCCAAGTTGACACTGCGAGAGATGGAATTTCTGTGTTGATTGAACAACTAACACGACCCCACCCTGGATGCCCTAAAATATATCTTGAAGTCACCCCTGAAACCCTCAGAGCAGAGCTGGCCAGTAGGACTTTCTGTGACGATGGAGATGCTCTGTGTTTATGCTGCATTGCTGTTGAGCACTTGAAATGCAGCTGGTGGCTAGTTCAGCTAAGGAACTGCATTTTAATTCATACTTCATTTTACTTCCTTTAAATATAAATAGAAACCCCTGGTTGGTGGCTACCGTATTGGACAGCACAGCTCTTGAGCAATGATTTATTCTTTGTTGAAATCTGCTGTCCTGGAGGTGTGTTCTCTATTGCAGAAGCTGTTGATTCTTATCAGGAGAGGGGTGACAGGTGGACAGGCCTGGCGTCCCACAGGCCGGAAGTGAGTCCAGCCCAGGGAGAACGTGCCGGGCAGTGGGAGAAGCACAGTCAGCCTTTTGAAGTCGTGTGTCCATAGGCAAGTTAGTGTGTCCGAGTCTCCTTCCCTCTGTCTGTGACAGAGGAACAACGTTTTCCATGTGGTTGTGGTGATGAGTGGAGCTTCCCTGGTGTCCCAGTGGTGAAGAATCCACCTGCCAGGGCAGGAGGCAAGAGACTCAGGTTTGATCCCTGGATCAAGAAGATCCCCTGGAGGAGGAAATGGCAGCCCACTCCAGTGTTCTTGCCTGGAGAATCCCGTGGACAGCGGAGCCTGGCGGGCTACAGTCCATGGGGTCACAAAGAGCTGGACACGACTGAGCGACTGAGCGTGCACCTGGTGATGCGTGGTGCCGGGCAATGGAGAGCATCTGCTGGACAGGAAATACACGATGGTTCTGGTGGGCGCCTGGGTACCTGGCGGGCGCTAACTGGATAGTGGTTATTTTCTCCCTCCTGCCGGCTGTGTTCCTCTCCACCAAGGGACAGCAATACTGCTGGACTGGCCAGGATGTGCCAGGCATCACTGATGCAGAGACAGGGGTGATTGGCAGGTGTGTTCTTTACCACTGAGCCACCCTCCCTCATAAGATGAGGGCTGGAATGAGAGACCAGGATCAAGATAAGGAAAGAGAGTGGCCTACAGGAAAAGTGTGAGAAAAATACAGAAGAGATGATCTCCTGTGTGTTGTGCGGGAAGCAGACAGCCCTTGGCTCTGCGTCAGTGAACTCAGAGGAAAAGCCCTCACCGCTGCCCCTTTAAATACACCAACCCCATAAACTTTGTTTAGTATCAGAACCCCATGTGCTTTCTCATAGTTTAGAGCTTGTGTTCAGTTCTTTGGCCTTGAGATGGAAGGGACCCTCCACTTTTGATCATTTTTTGCTTCTTGGCCTTGAACTGAAGAACCAGTAATAAGATGCCGTCAGATTTTTCGAGCCTCTTTACTGTCAGGCAGCCAAGCCCTGGTGTCGGGCCTCTGGTTAACGTCCCAGAGATGACGGCCCACTTCACCCAGGCCATGTCCCGCGCCATTTATCTTTGGGTTTATCTGACCTCTCAGAAGCTACTAAGTTACCTGCCTATTTTTAACCTGTGTCTGGAGCCAGCTCCGGAATGAAGTGGCCACATGAGCCGCGATGAGGTGGTGACCACACAGCCTTCCAAATCCTCACTCCACTTTCTCGGGCTTTTCCTCTTACTTTTGTGTCGGGATTTGTCAGCCCCGGGATTACTGACGTTGGGCCAGATGCGGGGGTGGGGGGAGGGTTTCTGGACATAGCGGAATGTTTAGCAGCATCCCTGGCTTCCAGCCGGGAGTGATGACCGCAAGGGCCCCGGGGGCAGAACGGCCCTTGGAGAACCATTGTATGTTTCCTGCCTCCGCTGGGTGTGTACCTTAGCTCTGGACCATACACCTCGTCTCCAGAAACCTGGTTCCTTTGCTCTCACCTCTGACCGGTGGCTGCAGCTGCTCCCCAGGAGGGCAGAAAGCACCAGCTGACCAAACCACATGGTCCTGGGAGTTTTCCCAATTAAAGCTCCTGGAAGTTACTCAGAGGGGCCCGCCTACTCTGGAAAGCTGTGGTGGAGCTGTTCTAGGAGTAGCCGTGCAGACTCAGGAAGTTGGGATGTTCACAGCAAATTCGATGAGCCTTTGCTGAGTGCCAGGGGGTCCTTGAGTAAATGGTGGGGTGCGAGGGGTGTGGGGAGAGGCTAAGGGGGGCTGGAATGGACCCTGAGAGGCAGGTACAGCAGTAACTCTGGCTGCCTCCACGGAAGGTAGGCTGGCACGAAGGTGGGGGCTGGGGAGAGGTGGTCTTTTGTGTTACATCCTACTGGACAGAGTGGCTCCTTTCTGCCCACTGGAGACACCCTTTGCCCTCTGGATGTGCTTGAGGGCAGCCAGGCCAACACCAGGCCCAGTTCGGCCAGGACCGCAGAGCAGAGCTGCAGGCCACCAGGCCATGTCTGCCTGTCTTTCTCTCTGGGAAAAGCCCCAGACCCACGGCTCAGATGCACTCTGGGGACATCAGAAACGAGGTGGCATCGTCCACGCGGTCACCACGGTGAACGCTGCAGAGTCGGCTCTGCCTTGGGGGCAGGGGCGCTGCAGGGTTGACCTTCCCAGCCAGCCGGGGTCCCATCCCCCCAGCCCACAGGCTCTGCCCACAGCCCTCTGGCTCCACGCTGGGGATTCAGCAAGAGATGAAGACGGAGAGGTGCTGCTGGACGCTGGGATTTCGAATGAGCAGTGATGCTGGCAGGCGCGCTAGGGTCATACCCAGCTAAGCGGACACAGCTAAGCATAGCCACCTGCGACCCCCACCCCATCCTGTAACCCTGAGGGGGCCGTCTCCTTACAGCCACCCACCCCGCCCCCCCCAGACAAGGGAAGCAGCCTGGGACAGCATCGGTCCAGTAAGTGGCCGGGCCTGGGATGACACTGCTGGTTGACTTGATGTCCCCAGAAGGGCAGGGACAGGGCAGTGTGTCTGGCCAAGGGAGAGAGCCTAAGCTGCTGCCTTGTCCTTTTAGAGTCAGGAGGCCTCCGTGGCTGGGTGTGACCCTAGCGCGCCTGCCAGCATCACTGCTCATTCGAAATCCCAGGTGTGTTGTGGGCAGGGAGGACCCTCCCCAACTTCAGCGTCACCAGCGGGGGCAGTGCTGGCAGCCCATTAATACTCCAGATCCCCAGAGAGGCCCGCCCCACCCCCACATCAGGAGGAGGCTGGGTGTTGGACAACATGAAGCCGGGTGACCAGCACACTTCCACAGCTAAAACTGTCCCCGTGTCTCCCAAGAGGCACAGCTGCTTTTGTCACTTGTCACTGAACTTCTTAAAACAGATGATCAGTCCTGGGCCCTGTGAGGACCCCTCTGTGTGCTGGGGTCTTTGCTTGTCTTGTTCTTTAGGAAGTTCTGTGCAGCTCCTGTCTCCCCGTTCTTCCAGAGAGAGAACCGGGAGAATCAGCCATCCCAAGGGCTCACCGCCCCCGCCCCTCAGGGCCTCGCTTCCCTCTGGATTCGCTGGGGCCTGTGAGTCACGCCGGAGGCTGCAGAGACGAGGCAGGAAGTGACCGTTAGCCGTGCGGATGCTCTCTGTTCTGTTGTATTGCCCTCCGAGGTTTAGAGCTCTGGCTTCTGTTTTAATGTACAGTTTTCAAAGAAAAACACAGACATACAGCATCCGTCTCATGCTTGGAAAATTCAACTTTAAGATTCTTTTCACTTAGACTTTTGCTTGGTGAACAGTGCCACAGTTTTCTTCTGTTTCTTTATCTTTCCTAAACATCTTTTCCAACTGTCCCTAAACGTGATGAGGCAGATAATAAATTACCCTGAATACCGGGTACCGTGGGCGGGTTGCCGTGCAGTTTGGCGTTGTGTCCAACACTAGCCAAACCACCTGCTTTTCAAATATGATTAAATATAGAAAAATACAGCAGGTGAAAAGCACAACGCACATGACGGGCGTCGTATACTGTGTGGTTACAGTTCACTCTGCTGCTCTCTATCCAGCTTTTCAAATGTTGAATCCTGTCGGGTGAGGACACGCCTGGCCTGTTGGTGAGTTTCACGGGCATCCTTTGGAGGGTCATCATGCCCCCGTCTCGGGCCCTGGCCGCGTTCCATGGTAGATGATCCATTTCTTCCGGAGAAGTATAAGGTGGCCCAGCCCTGCTGCCCCCTGGATCTGGGATGCGAATCCTGCACTGTTCTTGCAGCTCCAGGTCCTGGGCGGTAGGGTGAGGACGTGGTGTTGGGAGGACTCAGGAGAAGACGCCTGTTGGTGGCCGGGGTCTGGGCTTCCCTCCGACCTCACCCTCCTGGAGCTCACTTCCTCTGTGAGGCCCCAGGCCGCACGTCTCCCACCCCCAGGCCAGCTCCTCCCATCCCCGCAGCTGTGGGCCAGCTGCTACCCCCTTGTCTCCGCCCTCTCCACCCTCACACCCCGGCAGGCTGTGTGCTCTCCTGTCTGGGGGCTGTGCCACGTCCAGTGCCCGGGAGACCCGTGCACCAGGCACACGGGAGGCCCTCACAGACCACCTGGTGACTGAATGCAGCTCAAAGCATAAGCCAGCGTTCCTCTTCAGGTGGCTGGGGACTAGTATCCTCCGATTAAAAGGAAAGCCTTTGAATGTGGCGGTTTTCTTCCAAGGAGTTTCAACTGCCTTTACTACATGCAGTGGGTTTCTTGGCCACACAGTCTACGTCCTGACAACCTCCGCCGGCGCCAGCATAGGTCAGGAGCCAGAGTCGCTCCGTCCGCGTGCTGGCAGCGTCATCGGCATTCATCGGTGAGGAACCGGCACCCCAGAACCACACTCAGCTCTGCCCCCGAGGCCAGGTCCGTGTTAGCTCGTCTCCGGCTTTTTGTCCACCGTTAGTGTGGCGGACAGCGTTGTGGGGAATGCACTGTCCTCCTAATTCCCGTGGTTCGAGACGTGAGATCATCTTTAGGAGCCCTGCAGAGAAGGTGTGCACGGGACGTCAGGATCAGGAGACCCAGGTCTGAGTCCCCAGGGCACCATCTCCTGGCTTCGCCACTTTGCACAAGCCACCCAGCCTGTCCGAGCCCGGCTGTGCCCACCTGTGACGTGAGGTGATAACTGTGGGGTGAGCACCAGGTGAGGGCCTCTGGACAGAGTGCGCCTACCCTCCATCGGGCATCAGGTCTCCTCGTGCACAGATGCCCTGAAACCGGGTCAGGGGTCACAGGTCCCCTGCCACCCACGTTAGATGAGATGTGGACTGAGACAAGCCTGGCTCCTGTCCCCAGCTCCAGGCACTGCTCCAGGCTGCCTGCTGGGGAAGTGGGAGGCATGGGGGGGGGGGGGGGGGGGGGGGGGGGCTGCGGTGGGGGCGTGCATGGTAAGGGGTGTGCCTGGGACGAGTCCCCCTCAGCTTCGGCCTCCTTAACTACTGTAAGGAGGGATGACCCCCACCCGCCAGCCTCACAGGGTTCATGTGAGGCCCAGGTGGGAAAACACATGAGAGCGTTCTCACAAGCCCTCAAGGGCTCTGCACATGTAAGATGGTGGTATTACTGTCAGAAAAGTTGGAAATAAATTCTTAACACCCGGGCATCTCAGGCTGGCTTGTAGCTGCTCCCGGGGCTGGGAGCGGAGTGCTCACTGGCAAGAGTGGTGCATTTCTCTTCACATAGGGCCCTGTCTCTTTTTCATTTCTTAAATGTTCCTGGGGTGTAGTTGATTTACAGTGTTGTGTGACTGTCTCTTGTGGTGGTGATGTTGCTTTCTTCTAAGATTGGAGGAGGAAGCCCTGCGCGCCTGGCGTGTCCATCAGGAAAGGAGCAGGGTGGAAGTAGGGCGGGAAGCGCAGGAGCCGTGGCCCAGAAGTGGTCCACATGCAGCCCCAGTCTGGCCTTGGAGGCCTCTGCTCCTTTCAGGTCCATGGGGAGGGGAGGAGGAAATGGACCAGAGTCGCCATCACCATGACAACTACATACCCCGCCCCAGCTCTAGCTCAGGGAGGGGTGTCTCTCAGACTGGCTGTATTAGAAGTTCAGTTCAGTTCAGTCGCTCAGTTGTGTCTGACTCTTTGCGACCCCATGAATCGCAGCACGCCAGGCCTCCCTGTCCATCACCAACTCCCGGAGTTCACTCCATCACTCACGTCCATCGAGTCTGTGATGCCATCCCGCCATCTCATCCTGGGTCGTCCCCTTCTCCTCCTGCCCCCAATCTCTCCCAGCATCAGAGTCTTTTCCAATGAGTCAACTCTTCGCATGAGGTGGCCAAAGTACTGGAGCTTCAGCTTTAGCATCATTCCTTCCAAAGAAATCCCAGGGTTGATCTCCTTCAGAATGGACTGGTTGGATCTCCTTGCAGTCCAAGGGACCCTCAAGAGTCTTCTCCAACACCACAGTTCAAAAGCATCAATTCTTCGGGGCTCAGCCTTCTTCACAGTCCAACTCTCACATCCATACATGACCACTGGAAGAACCATAGCCTTGACTAGATGGACCTTAGTCGGCAAAGTAATGTTTTGATGGTTACTTGGGTATAAATGAAGATTTTCATTTACTGAATGAAAGCTGTTGCTCGCAGGATCTAACTTGGCAAGCTCTTTACTCCTGAAATGTCCGTTCTGTTTCCCCCCCACCGCCAGCCCCACCTTGGGCAGTTTGGTCAGTGACCTTGTCCGCCTTCCGTGCAATAGGAGACGGAAGGAGAAATAAAGCAGCAAACTTTCCGTTCTTTCCGGTGATGCACACCATTTCCCTCTTCCCAACCCCTCCTTTTCAGACTTTGCCCCCTCGTGTTTCTCCATTGTGTTGTTTTGTGATGTTGGCACTTGGGAAAAAAATCTTTGAATTATCCCAGTGATGGCCATTTGGACAGGGCGTGGGCGATCAGGTGCCACAGCATGTCGCCAGTGCTCCGAGCTCACAGTCCCTAAAAAGGCATTCACTGTGTCCAGGGAAACTGCTAAGGCTGGTGGCACCCTACCAGGGCCTGAAGTAACTTGGACCGAGTTTATAGAACATTCTCCTCTATGGTTTCCCTGTTGGGGAGCAGGGCTTGGACTGGAGGAATTTAGGTGTATTCCTGTATCCTGCCAGCTGCAATAAATAGCTGTCTTTGCCTGACCTTACCCCCCACTGAAGTTCTAAAAAGCCCTGTGCACACCAGGAGGAACTGAACACTTTAGGAGAAGGCTGATGCTAGTGTAACACATCAGAAGCATGTTGGGCACACAGATGGAAATTGAAGTGATTAAATGTTAGAGATACACCTTGAAAAACCAAAACTTAGCTAGAATGATCATTAAAAGAAGGCATAGCCTGTTCTAAGTGATTTTTGTTTGCCAAACTACAGACTTCAGACAGATTTCCCAGCTTTGTTTTTTTGTTGTTGGGTTTTTTGTTTGTTTTAATAAAGTCTTCTTTCTGTTTCAGGATCCCACATTGCATTTTGTCATTGTGTTGCCCTTGTCTCTTCCAGCCTATGATGGTTTCCAGGGACTTCTGAAGAGTGTCAGCTATGTATGCAGTAGAATGTTCCTCAGTTTGGATCTGCCTGATTAGACTTGAGCTGTGGACTTGGGGGAGAATTCAGAGGTGCAGTGCCCTTTTGCTCGAATCACATCAGGGGCGCCTGATGTCAGCATGATGTCCTTGACAATGTCCCCCCCGACCCCCGGGCTAGGGAGAGGTCTGCCAGGTTCCTCCATGGCAATGTTACTGGTTTTCCGTTTTCCTGCTTTGTCCTCAAGAAGTGAAGTGAAATGAGCTCACTCAGTCGTGTCCGACTCTTTGCGACCCCATGGATTGTAGCCCACCAGGCTCTTCCATCCATGGGATTCTCCAGGCAAGAATACTGGAGTGGGTTGCCATTTCCTTCTCCAGGGGAACTTCCCGACCCAGGGATCGAACCCGGGTCTCCCGCATTGTGGGCAGGCACTTAGCACGTCCCTAAATCCAGTCTATCTCAGCTGAGGGTACATCTATTCCACACCTTAGAGGGAGGAGTATCAAAGAATGTGTGGTCCTAGGTTGAAACCATCACTGTAATTAGCAAATTTGAGGAGAGAGATTTTCAGGCTATGCGGATATCCTGTGCTACCCTTAAAGGTTTTCAGTGGATAAGGCATTCTTTCTTAAATGTGAGTATCGAAATCAAGTTAGTAATTCCCCTACAATAGAAACAAGTTCCTTCCTGAAAACATGCTCTTAAGTCCTGGATGGCATCACCAACTCGATGGACATGAGTTACAGTGAACTCCAGGAGATGGAGAAGGACAGGGAAGCCTGGCTTGCTGCAGTCTATGGGGTCTCAAGGAGTTGGACATGACTTAGTGACTTCCCTGGTGGCTCAGAGGGTAAAGTGTTTGCCTGCAATGCGGGAGACCTGGGTCTGGAAGGACCTGGGTCAGGAAGATCCCCTGGACAAGGAAATGTCAACCCACTCCAGTATTCTTGCTTGGAGAAGCCCATGGACAGAGAAGCCTGGTGGGCTACAGTCCATGGGGTTGCAAGGAGTTGGACACGACTGAACAACTTCAGTTTCTTTCTTTCACTTTCTAATGACTAAACAATAGCAAAAGTCCAACAAATTTAGCCTACCCCACTAACACAATCAGCTATATAGTACTATACTGTAATAGGTTTATAGTACTTTTCACACCAATAATACATAACATTAACAAACAAACACAAGAAAATAAAGAAAACGTTTTTAATCTTATACTGTGTTACCTTGAAAAGTACAGCAGTTCCAGCCACATCATCGCTGCTTTCACACTTGCTCCCTGACAACCTGGGCTTGAAATAAAGATGCTGTACTGCTGTGTCCTCTGGACAGTACTCCACGGTAAGGTACGCAAAAACACAGCCGCCTGCAGAGGATCCACACACATGAAAGTGCACGCCAGACACGTGAATCACTTACATGATTGGACATGCGAGTTCAGCTCAATCCAGTCACTCAGTCATGTCCGACTCTTTGTGACCCCATGGACTGCAGCACACTAGGCCTCCCTGTCCATAACCAGCTCCCGGAGTTTACTCAAACCCATGTCCATCAAGTCGGTGATGCCATCCAACCATCTCATCCTCTGTCATCCCCTTCTCCTCCTGCCTTCAGTTTTTTCTAGCATCAGGGTCTTTTCTAACAAGTCAGTTCTTTGCATCATGTGGCCAAAACATTGGAGTTTCAGCTTCAACATCAGTCCTTCCAATGAACACCCAGGACTGATCTCCTTTAGGATGGACTGGTTGGATCTCCTTGCAGTCCAAGGGACTCTCAAGAGTCTCCTCCAACACCACAGTTCAAAAGCATCAATTCTTCAGTGCTCAGCTTTCTTTATAGTCCAACTCTCACATCCATACACGACTACTGGAAAAACCATAGCCTTGACTAGATAGATCTTTGTTGGCAAAGTAATGTCTCTGCTTTTTAATATGCTGTCTGGGTTGGTCATAACTTTCCTTCCAAGGAGTAAGCATCTTTTAATTTCATGGCTGCAGTCACCATCTGCAGTGATTTTGGAGCCTAAGAAAATAAAGTCTGTCACTGTTTCCATTGTTTCCCCATCTATTTCCCATGAAGTGATGGGACTGGATGCCATGATCTTAGTTTTCTAAATGTTGAGTTTTAAGTCAACTTTTTCACTCTCTTCCTTCACTTTCATCAAGAGGCTCTTTAGTTCTTCTTCACTTTCTGCCATAAGGGTGGTGTCATCTGCATATCTGAGGTTATTGATACTTCTCCCGGCAATCTTGATTCCAGCTTGTGCTTCTTCCAGCCCAGCGTTTCTCATGATGTACTCTGCATAGAAGTTAAATAAGCAGGGTGACAATATACAGCCTTGACGTACTCCTTTTCCTATTTGAAACCAATCTGTTGTTCCATGTCTGGTTCTGACTGTTGTTTTCTGACCTGCATACAGGTTTCTCAAGAGGCAGGTCAGGTGGTCTGGTATGCCCATCTCTTTCAGAATGTATCACAGTTTGTTGTGATCCACACCATCAAAGGCTTTAGCATCAATCAAGCAAAAGTAGATGTTTTTCTGGAATTGTCTTGCTTTTTCTATGATCCAACAGATGTTGGCAATTTCATCTCTGGTTCCTCTGCCTTTTCTAAGTCCAGCTTGAACACCTGAAAGTTCTCGGTTCATGCACTGTTGAAGCCTGGCTTGGAGAATTTGGGGCATTACCTTGGTAGCATGTGAGATGAGTGCAATTCTTTGGCATTGTCCTTCTTTGGGACTGGAATGAAAACTGACCTTTTCCAGTCCTGTGGCCACTGCTGAGTTTTCCATATTTGCTGGCATATTGAGTGAAGCACTTTCACAACATCATATTTTAGGATTTGAAATAGCTCAGCTGGAATTCCATAACCTCCACTAGCTTTGTTCATAGGTCTTTCAAAAGTAGCACAGCCAAGGGCCAGGACCTGGGGTGGGGGGCCTCCCACTAACTAAACACTGTCTGAAGAGACAAAACATGCTCAGAACCTGCCCCCGCCCCTCGCAGCCACACACCCTGGGGCTGCCCCACCTAAAGGATACCTGTGGGGTGGGTCTTCCTCCCTTTGCCCCTTTGCACAGAGGGTCTCCCATCGGCCAGGGGGCCAGTCAGCGTGCTCCCTGCCACCCGTGTATGAAATGCGTGCCATTTCGGGGCAGAGGCCTTCAGAGCCAGTGAACAAGTCTCTGTGGTCTCTGCTCACTGCTTCTGAGAGCAGAAGTCACATAAACGACTTAAACAGCAGTTTAAATGACAGTCATGGAGGCTGGAAGTCCAAGATCAAGATGCCAGCAGGGGCAGGTATTGGTGAAGGTGCTCCTCCCGCTTGTGGACGGCCACCCTCTCCTGTGTGCTCACGGGGGGCGAGAGCTCTTCACATAAGGACACGAGTCCCGTTGGGTCAGGGTCTCATCTTGAAGCGCTCATTTATCCTTAACTACTTCCTTTGAGGCCCCACCTCCAAACACAACCTCGCTGGGGGGCACGGCTTCAGCATATGAGTAGGGTGGGGAGGATGGTCATTCAGGCCATACACTGCCTTATAGTGTCACCGGGAAGATTTAGTGAGTTAATCAAAGGATAGTAACCACTCAGTAAAAGCCGCTACCACTCCCTCCGTTGTTATCCTGATCTTATTACCAAGGGCGCCCACAGTGGATAATCAATCTCAGGAAAAGAAAAGACCCGTATGACAGGATGAAGAGCTGGGCCTGAGCTTATGGAGAGCTGCAATTCTGAGAGCTCCCTAGAATCTGATGAGTGCTGCTTTGTGTGGATTTCAGGTTGGCATTTCTAGGGGAAGGTTTATAATTCTCTGCAGTTTAGACATTTTGTCTTCTAATAGTCTGGTCTACATTTCCCCCCCCAATTTTTCTCACGTTCTGTGGCTTACTGTTATTTAGGATAATTTCTAAAAGGCAGGTGCTATATTTGCCCTTCTTTCCACTAGATTTTTCCCCTTAAGTCTTCACTCACTTTATTGGTAAAAAAGCAGGGAACAAAATTAGCAAAAAATATGTGCACTGAACAACAGCTATTAATATTTAGGTTTAACTGCAAAGCGAGCTTCAGCTGACTAAAGGTGATTGTTTTCTGCCAAAGGATTTCTTTACATGGTGACATGTTCAAGAGCATGTCTATGGCAGACCCGTGCTTTTAAAAACTGAGATCTCATCTCAAACTGAGGCAGTAAATGTCTCGACTATGAAAAGTGACAATGAGTGAAGATGAAAAAAGTCATTATTCTATCCATCTTGTGTGTGTGTGCTCAGTCGTGTCCAACTCTCTGTGACCCCCTGGACTGTAGCCCCCCAGGCCCTCTGTCCATGGGATTTCCCGGGCAAGAATACTGGGTTGGTTGCCATTTCCTCCTGCAGGGATGCGTTATACAACCTTCTTTCAGTGATGATCCACTGTTTTGTCTGCTTGGAATGCCCTCCAAAAAAGAGAGAATTATCCTCCCAAGCAAGTCTTGTCCCCCCGGGAAGGGAGCGTGGCCTCTCTTGGCTGCCCCACGAGGAAACTGGGGAATGGAGCTGCTGCTCAGAGCACGTACCTGCTGATGGAAGCTGGGAGAAAGGGGACCGGGTGCAGGGCAGGGAGGTGTTGGAGCATCCAGTCCACAGCAGTGGGCGAGCAGAATGCTCAAGGGGTTGGTGGGACCCAGAGGGCCCCCCACCCCCCTCAGCTGGTGTCCGTACAGCGAGGAGAAGCAGAGAAGGCCACAGGGCCAGGCCAGGAAGAGGCCGAGTCAGGGGCCACAACCTCTGACCAAGCTCTATTCTTGGGTTCAGCGGTTACACCAAATACAGTAAGTCCCCTCCACGTGAGCCTTCAAATTGTGACCTTTCAAATTCTGTGTGTTTACATGTCCATGTCCAGTTCTAACTGTTGCTTCCTAACCTGCATACAGATTTCTCAAGAGGCAGGCCAGGTGGTCTTTCAGAATTTTCCATAGTTTATTGTGATCCACACAGTCAGAGGCTTTGGCATAGTCAATAAAGCAGACATAGAGATTTTTCTGGAACTTTCTTGCTTGTTCAATGATCCAGCGGATGTTGGCAATTTGATCTCTGGTTCCTCTGCCTTTTCAGGTCAGGAAGCAACAGTTAGAACTGGACATGGCTTGAGCAGTTTGGATACTACTTTGAGCAAGCTCCAGGAGATGGTGAAAGAAAGGGAAGCCTGGCGTGATGCAGTCCATGGGGTTGCAAAGAGTTCTACATGACTGAGCAACTGAACAACAACAAGTGTCCAGTGAGGGGTTAATATCCAAGATACATAAAGAACTCATACCACTCAATATACAAAAGCAACCTAATTCAACAATGGGCATATGGCCTGAATAGATATTTTTCCCAAAGAATATATAAGATGGTCCCAGACACATGAAAAAATGCTCAACATTGCTAATCATCAGGGAATGCAAATCAAAACCACAATGATCTATCATCTCACGCCTGTCAGAGTGGCTACTACCAAAAAGACCACAAATAACAAGAGCTGGGAAAGATTGGAGAAAAGGGAACCATTGTACAAACTAGTGCAACTACTATGGAAAACCATATGGAGTTTCTTTTTAAAAAAATAAAAATAGAACTACCATACAATCCAGCAACTCCACTTCCGGGTATTTTTCCAGAGAAAAATACTAATTGAAGAAGACCTGTGCACACCAGTGCTCTTTGCAGCATTGCTCACAATAGCCAAGATACAGAAATAACCTAAGTGTCTGTGGGCAGATAACATGGATGATGGATGGACATAGAGGGTATTACACTAAGTCAGTCAGAGGAAGACAAGTCCTGTGTGATTTCACTTGAATGTGGGATCTAAAAAGCAAATGAGCAAACATAGCAAAATAGAAACAGAGTCACAGGTGCAGAGAACAGACAGGTGCTCTCCAGAGGGGAGGGGCATGGAGGGGCAAGCGAAACAGGAAGGGAGGTTAAGCGGTGGAAACTTCCAGTTACACCGTAAATGAGTCATGGGGACGAAATGTACAGTGTGGGGAATGTAGTCTTCAGTTCAGTCGCTCAGTTGTGTCTGACTCTTTGCAACCCCATGGACTGCAGCACTCCAGGCCTTCCTGTCCATCACCAACTCCCGGAGCTGGTTACCCAAACTCATGTCCATTGAGTCAGAGATGCCATCCAACCATCTAACCGTTCTTCTCCCACCTTCATTCTTTCCCAGCATCAGGGTCTTTTCAAATGATGAATATAGTCTTAAGTTTGAAAAAAAGGAAGAGATTTCTGTCCCAGGCTAAGACACAGATGAACCTTGATGACATGATGCTAAGGAACTGAGGCAATCACAAAAGGACGAAAACCACACAATTCCACTTATATGGGGGGAGAGCTACAGACAGGAGGCAGGTGGTGGGGGCCTGGGGCTGGGAGAGACGGGTGGGGAATTTTTAATAGAGTTTGGGAAGATGAAAAAAGTTCTGGAGTGGGATGGTGGTGATGATTGTACAACAATGTGTTGTACTTAATGTCCGTAAAGTATACACTTAAAAATGGTTAAAATGGTAAAGTTTATGTTATGTATATTTTACCATGAAAGAAAAGGAGGTGGGGAGAGGGGGAAGTTGAGGTGGGGTCTACACTGTAGGGTGAGGTGTGGAGTAGGGGAGTCAGATGGCCGGTGGAGGTGAGAACGGAATTAAGAAAAACTGGGTGGTCTTCTGTACAGGAGTTTAGACTTTCAAGGGCAATGCATAAAGAATGTTTCAAAGTTAAGGAAAGGAAGTAGCCACTTTAGGCCACTTCTCAATGGTGACCTTGGAGGCAGTAAAAAAAGAAAACCGAAAAACAAAATCCAGTAAACTCTTGATATAATTTTCAGGCCAGGCTAAATGTGCTTCCAGGGAGTGTGTCCTCAAAAACAGATCATACCAAATAGATTATATAAAACAGATATCTTTGGGGTGATGGAAAAGTTCTAAAATTAGATTGCAGTAATGTTTGCATTGCCCTGTAAGTGTGCTGAAAATCCTTGAATTGTACACTTGAAGGAGATGACCGGTATGGAAATTGTACCCAGTAAAGCTGTTAAAACACATGCACAGGCAGAAATGATTGTGAGTCCCTGTAATCCTCCTGATCCCTTAGCCAGAGGCGCTCTGTCCGTCGTCCATTTCACTAGGAGAGGAGGGTGGTGGCTGGCAGTGGGCCGTCCCAGCTGTCGGGACCCTTCACGATTTTACGCCTGGAAAGCATTCTAATCTGGATGTGTGACCTCATCACGGGTGGCTCCTTGGTGGCCAGGCGACTCAGCAGTCTGCTCCCGGGCGCCCGTGGTGAAGACTTCCTCACCATGTTGGGAGGGGTGGGGGCTGTCACCAGGGTGAGGCCAGCTCTCGGGTGCCAGCCACGCTCATCGGTCGTGGGGTGGTGAGCCCTTGAGAGGTGTGAGGGTGCGCCCACTCCTCCGCACCGCCCCCCCGCTGCGGTCCCTCGGCCTGCCCTCTGCTGTCCCTGCCGCCATGCCAGGCCCCTCCCCAGGCGGCAGCAGCTGGGTCAGCAGAGCCGGCTGGAGGCTCCAGGCTTCCCTGCAGTGGCTGCAGACGGCTCTGGGCACAGCTCTCTGTCCACAAGCCATTCACCACCTCATTCCTTCCCTTGCTGTCACCAGACTCCACGGGGGCCGGGCTGAGCCCTCAGTGTCTGCTAGCGGGGAGGCATTCGGGCCGGGTGACTCGGGGAGAAGCTGTTCCCACTGGGGGTCTGAGTCTACAAACGGAGCATCAGGCATACCCGAGCTCTCTGCTCAGACTCAGCAGGGACCGTTGCTAACGACTCTCGGGAGCTTCCCAGCACTAAACCAAGCGATCACAGTGAATGAGAGCTGGAAGGGGCCTTAGAGATTGTTCATCTCTACCCCATCACCCGTCCCTGAGTAACGAGACTCAGAGGGCCTAGGACTGTCCCAAGGATACGCAGCCAGCCAGGGTCAGGACTCAGACTTTCCGCCCCATTCCTGGCTGGGCTGACTTCACTCCCTCAGGCCCGATGACCCCCAGCCCCCCTTACTATATTTAAATGCTTCAGTAAGGAGGTGCTTACAGCTCTTTAGCTCCAACAAGGCCCATCTGTTCAGGACGAAATGACTTACACATCCATAATTAGAGCAGCCTAACAGTGTCAGGAAATGGACAAATGGCTGTGACCCGCAATGGCAGTAAAGCCTTAATCTGGAGCAAAACTACTTCAGGTCCAACTGTGTCAGCCCCAGTAGTGGACTAGGTTGTCACCCACATGATTGTAATGTTTTGATCAGTTTATTTAGGTATTTAGTTGGTGTCAGTTTACAAGTGATTTTTTTCAATGTCAAGGCTGTCTGGCACCTAAAAGTCATTTTTAAACTGTTCACTATTCTTTTATAATGTGAGTCACTAGCTTAGAAACCAGGACATGGAGGCTTTGAGGGGTGGCCCCTCTGGGAGAGTCACTCAGCCAAGGGGACTCAGAGCTGGGGTGAGCCCCATTTGGACATCTTGATGACAGAAGAGACTCTTCTTGTGCCCAGATTGGCTTAGGAACTACTCTTCTAGGACACAGCAATCAAAAATAATTTTTTGAACTCACAGTTGCATAGCAAGGTCACAGTGATTTTAGAAGACTCTCAAGGCCCAACTCAGCATCACTCACATTCTAAGGGAGAAGGGTTTTGTGTTTAAAAGGAAGACAGATGCCTACCAGTTTTTCTAGGAAACTGAATTCACGGTGGCCACACAGTTGTCTCTAAAATCCCCCACTCCTGGGTGCTAAATGGGATTCCTGGTGATCTCTAAGTCCCATACAGATCTGTTGGCAGAGCGAGAAAGCACGCAGGGCAGGTTGTCTAAACCTCCTACATTCACAGAAGCTGCTCTGCCCCCTTGCATTGTGATTGGGTGTATATAGTACAGCTTTAAGATTTAACTCAAAACAGTCTGTGTACTCACTGTAGAAAACATACCAGCTCAGTGTTGACTGACATCCAATCATGTAGACAAAAGGAAAAGTATCTGAAGATATTTTTTATGTCTTTTTATATCCAAACATATCCATTGAATCTGTAGATTGCTTTGGGTAGTATAATCATTTTCACAATATTGATTCTTCCTATCCAAGAACATGGTATATCTCTCCATCTGTTTGTTTCATCTTTGATTTCCTTCATCACTATCTTAGAGTTTTCTGAATACAGGTCTTTTGCCTCCTTTCAGTTCAGTTCAGTCACTCAGTCATATCCGACTCTTTGTAACCCCTTGAATCGCAGCACGCCAGGCCTCCCTGTCCATCACCATCTCCCAGAGTTCACTCAAACTCACATCCATCGAGTCGGTGATGCCATCCAGCCATTTCATCCTCTGTCGTCCCCTTTTCCTTCTGCCCCCAGTCCCTCCCAGCATCAGAGTCTTTTCCAATGAGTCAGCTCTTCACATGAGGTGGCCAAAGTACTGGAGTTTCAGCTTTAGCATCATTCCTTCCAAAGAACACCCAGCACTGATCTCCTTTAGAATGGACTGGTTGGATCTCCTTGCAGTCCAAGGGACTCTCAAGAGTGTTTTCCAACACCACAGTTCAAAAGCATCAATTCTTTCTTCACAGTCCAACTCTCACATCCATACATGACCACTGGAAAAACCATAGCTTTGACTAAACGGACCTTTGTTGGCAAAGTAATGTCTCTGCTTTTCAATATGCTATCTAGATTGTCATAACTTTTCTTCCAAGGAGTAAGCGTCTTTTAATTTCATGGCTGCAGTCACCATCTGCAGTGATTTAGGAGCCCAAAAAAACAAAGTCTGACACTGTTTCCACTGTTTCCCCATCTATTTCCCATGAAGTGATGGGACCAGATGCCATGATCTTCATTTTCTGAATGTTGAGCTTATTTCTTGGTATTTTATTCTTTTTGTTGTGATGGTTAATGGGATTGTTTCCTTAATTTTTCTTTCTGATCTTTCTATAGAGTATAGCAATGCAAGGGATTTCTGAGTATTAATTTTGTATCCAGCAACTTTACAAAATTCATTGCATGAGTACTAAGTCATGTCTGACTCTTTGTGACTCCATGAACTATAGCCCACAAGACTCCTTTGTCCATGGAATTTTCCAGGCAAGAATACCGGAGCAGGTTGCCATTTCCTCCTGCAGGAGATCTTCCCCACCCAGGGGTCAAACCAGCATCTCCTGTGTCTCCTGCATTGTCAGGGAGATTCTTTGCCCCTGAGCCACCTGGGAAGCCACCAAATTCATTAATTAGCTCTAATAGTTTTCTGGTAGCATCTTTAGGATTTTCCGTTTATAGTGTCATGTCATCTGCAAAAGTGACTTAAAGTTTTACTTCCTGTTTTCCAATTTGGATTCCTTTTATTTATTTTTTCCTCTCTGATTGCTGTGGCCAGGACTTCCAAAACTATGCTGAATAACAGTGGCAAAAGTGGACATCCTTATCTTGTTCCCGATCTTAGAAGAAATGCTTTCAGGTTTTCACCACTGAATCCAAAAACATCCAGACCCTCAGCTGAAATAATCAAAGACAAAACAAGAGAAAAACTACTTTTTTGCTATGGAAAAAGATGCATAATTCCACCAACAGGACAGGCATCCCTTTCTGGTCTCGTCTTGTTTTCTGAAATGTGAGCTCTTGGTTCCCAGTCTCAAATTTATTCATAGAGTAAACTGTCAGTTTTGTTATTGAAGTTGTTTATCTTTTATTTCATTTGGTTTTGACCTTGACTCTCTGGGCCTGTAATCTGAGTGAAGGGATTGAGAGGATGGGAAGGATGGGGACCTACCTGGCAGAAATTACCTGAAAGTGAAAGGGTTAGTTGCTCAGTCGTGTCCAACCCAACTCTTTGCAACCTCAGGGACTATTGCCTGTCAGGCTCCTCTGTCCACGGGATTCTCCAGACAAGAACACTGGAGTAGGTTGCCATTTCCTTCTCCAGGGAATCTTCCTGACCCAGGGATCGAACCTGGGTCTCCTGTATTGCAGGCTAATTCTTCATGGCTGAGCCACCAGGGACTTACCTATGTAGCCTTAAAAAAAAAAAAAAAGACAAAATTTTTTGTGGCAATTGTGCTATATATTTGGGCTTCCCTGGTGGCTCAGGGGTAAAGAATTTGCCTTCAGTGAAGGAGACCCAGGTTTGATCCCTGGGTCGGGAAGATCCTCTGGAGAAGAGAATGGCAACCCACTCAAATATGCTTACCTGGGAAATCCCATAGATAGAAGAGCCTGGCAGGCTACAGTCCATGGGGTCACAAAAGGGTCAGACACGACTTAGTGACTAAATAGCAACAGCACTATTATGTATTAAAAAAACAAATAAATCGAAGCAAAAATCCCTTAAGCAAATCAGTGCTACCTACTTAGTTCCCTTTTGCTTGTTTGCGATTGAAGCCTTCTTTTTTATGCAATTAAGGGTTAAAGTAAGAGTAATTAAAGCAAAGGTACTAGGCAGGAATGAGGCACGGATTTTTAAATCTTTGAATAGATTTACTCAAATTACATATATGCTCCTTTTGGGGCCAAGTTGAGGTACATGGTTTATTATATTATTTAAATACCTTTCAAGGTCAGTTAATCAACTAATACTTATTGAGCAATGTACAAGACTTCAGCTAGATTTTGAAAGCAGTGGTTCTTGTGGGCCACAGACCCCTCAAAGTCACAGTGCCTGGTACTCTTGTATTCACATCAATCTCTGTTAAGGACAGCAGCAGATTTCAAGTAGAATATCTATCCAACACACGTGTGGTTACTTATTGATAAATTATACGTGCACTACCTCCAATACTCTGGCCATCTGATGCGAAGAGCCGACTCATTGGAAAAGACTCTGATTCTGGGAAAGACTGAGGGCAGGAGGAGAAGGGGACGACAGAGGATGAGGTGGTTGGATGGCCTCACCAACTCGATGGACATGAGTAAACTCCAGGAGACTGTGACGGACAGGGAAGCCTGGTGTGCGGCAGTCCATGGTGTTCCCAAGAGTCAGACACGACTTAGCGACTGAACAGCAACCACCACAAATCAGTTACTTCACTGTACAGCACAGTGAATAGAAATAGAAGCAGAAACTAAAAAAGATGAGAAAAAGTATCATTTGAAGAGCATACATTTCACTTTGGAGAAGTAGGCCTACCGGACAAAGATAAATCTGCCTTATACCTGAACAGACTTCTACTTTTCAAGCATTTGTAGATGCTATTGTCCTTAAAGCAGGCAGTGAAGATTCAACATATGCAAAATTGGAATCCTCAAAGAAGAAGTCAAAATAAATGGAATGCAAAAAAAAAAATTTCAAAATACAGATTAATAGAACCCCTTAAAAAGAAGGTTTAAATTTACACCGTGACCCAGAAAACAGTCACAGTACAGTCAATACCAAGGCACAGTCTAATAAAGTTACTAGACGCCATAATAAAGATTCCCATGGGAAGCTAAGCAAAAAGATCAAAAAACATTCATGCTGGCCTGACTTCTCCATGGTAACATTCAAAGTAAGACAGTTGGAGCAATGACCACAAAGCCAAGGACAAGCAGGATGACCCAGGATGGTATACCCCAAACATTCAAATTTAAAGAGGAGAAAAATTGTATGCAATTACTTTGCCAACAAAGGTCCGTCTATCAAGGCTATGGTTTTTCCAGTAGTCATGTATGGATGTGAGAGTTGGACTGTGAAGAAAGCTGAGTGCCGAAGAATTGATGCTTTTGAACTGTGGTATTGGAGAAGACTCTTGAGAGTCCCTTGGACTGCAAGGAGATCCAACCAGTCCATTCTGAAGGAGATCAGCCCTGGGATTTCTTTGGAAGGAATGATGCTAAAGCTGAAGCTCCAGTACTCTGGCCACCTCATGCGAAGAGTTGACTCATTGGAAAAGACTCTGATGCTGGGAGGGATTGGGGGCAGGAGGAGAAGGGGACGACAGAGGATGAGATGGCTGGATAGCATCACGGACTCGATGGACGTGAGTCTGAGTGAACTCTGGGAGTTGGTGATGGACAGGGAGGCCTGGCGTGCTGTGATTCATGGAGTCGCAAAGAGTCAGACACGACTGAGCGACTGAACTGAACTGAACTGGTATGTGCATAGAGTTTCTCTGAAGAGATGTGTATGCAAACAAAATTCCATTTTTGAAAGTGCAAGAATTCAGGAATATCACTCCAGTAACCCCTTCCTGGGTAAATTACCAGGGACGGTGTTCCCCATGTAGTGTGCTCAGCGGAACCAACAGGAGGTCCTTTCCCCGTTCCCAAGCCACGCCCCGCACTCATTAAGGCAGGTGCTCTGCTGTCCACACCAGGGGACCAGTAGTTTTTAAAATCCCGAGTTTGAGAATCAGTGCAGCCAAGAGAGTAAAACGCCACGAAAAGGCCTGAACGTGAGCGTCATGCCTGTTGAGCTGTAGGACTAAGGTTAAAACCAGCGTAGAAGTGCTGTGACCCAGAGGGCCACCCGGGAAAGGGGTTACAAACAAGGCATGAATCCAGTAGGGCAGCGGGCTGTGAAGACCTGCATTGAAATCAGTAGCCTCCATATACACATGCAGTGACCAGTTTAGCAGCTATGATGGAAAAAAAGAGTCCCATTTAATAACTGCAAAAATCAAAAATAAAAACAAGAAATAAGCTCAACAGCAGCACAGTTTATGTAAAGTAACCTTTAAAACACCACTTGGAGATGCAAAGACTTCAATAGCAGGACAGGCATACTATAGTCTCAAATTGGATGACTTAATATCAGAAAAGTATCAAGCCTCCCACATCAATCTGCAGAATGCCATTTCCAATCAAAATAGCAATAGAATTTCTTCTGATACCTGATTGACAGCCTGATTCTAAGATACATATGGGAAAATTAACAAGCAATAATAACCAGGAAATTCCAAAAAAGTAACATTCATAGGCAGATTATCCTTAAAATATTAACTACATTATAAATCTGTAATAAATAAGGCTGTATAGTACAAGCACATCTCAGAATAGGCAGGTCAGGTACAAAGTGGGAAATGCAGAAATAAGGAGCTGTTATTTATGGTCAAAGGAGCATTTCAAACCAGTGGGGGGAAATAAATTATTAAATGATTGTTTGGGGATAGATAGCAAATTGTATGGAATAAAGTTAGGTCAGTAAATGCTTTGCAACTTATATCAAAAATAAGAAGAATATCAATGACTTAAATAGAAAAAAAATGAAGCCATAGAATTATAAGAAATGAGAGAATCTTGAAATAATATTGGAAAGCCTTTCAAAGTAAGATATGAAACGTAGAAGTTACAAGAGATGCTTACATTTGACTGAAAGTAAACATGAATATATTCATTATGGCAAAAGTGAAAGTGAAGTCGCTCAGTCATGTCCAATTCTTTGCGACCCCATGGACTGCAGCCTCCCAGGCTCCTCCATCCATGGGATTCTCCAGGCAGAAGTACTGGAGTAGGGTGCTATTTCCTTCTCCAGGGGATCTTCCCGACCTGGGGATGGAACCCGGGTCTCCCGCATTGCAGGCAGACACGCTAACCTCTGAGCCACCGGGGAAGTTATTATGGCAACAGCCAACATTGAAAATAGGTCAGAAGCCAGCGGACCAGCAGAGGAGCTGTCTCCATTCTCGGGCCCCCAGGAGTTTCCCGTCAGATGGAGAGCTGCTTCCCTAGCCTCTGCTGGTTGTGGGGACACAGTGGACCACGTGTCCAGCCAGCCTGGACGGCACCATGCCTGGAGCCCTCTCCTCCTCTGACTGCAGGATCCCCCACGCTCCCGGGAGGGCGGGCAGCAGGAGTATTGGTTCTTCGAAGCCCTCCGGCTGGCAGGCTGCCCTCCCCAGCACCCCTCCCGCCTCTGGATCCCAGTTGAGTCTGGGACTTGGCTGGCACTCGCTCTCGCTTACCCCACCCCCCACCTTGCTCTGGGCCCTGGTCCACCTGCTGTCCCTGCCCAGGGCCCGTGGCTGTGTGTTTGCCCCTGTCCTCAGCGTGGGGCCAGCTTCGTCCTTGGTGCTGATCCTCTCAGGCAGAAGCAAAAGAGTAAAGATGATCCCGATGGCCTTGTGGCTGTCAGTGGGATTTTAAAATGAAGCTGAGGTCTGTGACGGGCACGCGCCAGTCATGGCAAATACATCCGCTTGCCCTGCACGGGGACAGCTCCAGAAAGACGATGGCAGCACTTCTCTGTCTCCCGCGTCCCCCGCCTGCAGTTGTGTGGCCAGACTGCCTGGCAGAGGCTGTGCCAACCGGGTACCCCTGAGCCCCCAGAAGAGGAGTCACCAGGATTCCTTTAGGCAAGATGTACAACCTGGCAATCTACGACAGCGAGCTTGTGTTATGTCCTGAGGCGGCCGTAACAAATTGCTGCAAACTGGGGGGCTGAAAACAATGTAAATTCATTCTCCCACAGCTCTGGAGGCTGGAAGGTGTCATTCGGGTCAGTTCCTTCTGGAGGGTCTTGGGGAGAGTCTGCCTGTTGCCTCTCTCCAGCTTCTGGGAGTTGCTGAAACTTTGTCATATACACGTACGCCTCCATGCTCTGCCTTTGTCTCCACCGCTTTCTCCCTGACTGTCTGTGTCTCTGTGTCCAGGCGTCTCTCTCCTTCCAAGGATGAGGGTCCATCCTCATCTAGGATGACTTCAGCTCAGCTTGACTGCATCTGCAGAGACCCTGTTTCCAAGGAGGGTCACGGTCACAGGTTCTGGGTGGACATGCTCCTTGGGAGGATAGTGCACAACCCAGGACAGTGCTCCTAAGCTCACGAGTGTGCTTGTGTCCCTCAGGGGGGATGTGTGTGGTGTGTGTCCCGTGCTCTTAAGCCCTTCAACAAGATCAGGAAGGCCACTTTTTTTTTTCAGGCCTAGCCACTGAATGTATTTTTTCCCTTTATCTTGGGACTTGAAGACATATAACGATATGTGATAAACTGACCTGAAATACCTGTTTGTTCTGCAGTAAAATCCATTAATAATACCTGATAACTAGGACAGTTTTATGCTCCCTTTCTCAATCTGGCTATTTATAGTGAAACCTATTTTCTCTGAGTTAAAGTGCACTGCTTACCATTAACAGCTGACACTGGCTTAACTAAAAGGACTGGATTTTTCGGTTTGATTCTGTCACCCCAGACCACTTGACCATCCTGTTATGACGGTCTTAAAACATGAAGGATAAAAGACTGTGCTTGTTCTGTAAGACAAGGAGGGAAAGAGGTGAACAGCTAGATTTCTGGGCGTGGGGAAGGAGCATCTGCTGTCATGGTACTGTTTATCCAGACTGGGGAGCCAGGAAGCTGGCGGGGCAGGGTGGCACAAAGGGAAGAGTTAAGAGTCCGTCTGAAAGCGTTGTGTTTGAGGTAGCTGAGGTCTGCCCAGATGGAAAGGTCTAGCAAATGTTCAGACATGGTGACCTGGAATTGGGAATCATCTCATTCGGGGATGGTCCATGAAAGCTCCTAAGGAGATGGGGAGAGTAGGGTGCAGAGGGTAGACAGACAGGGCCAGAGAAGAGCCACCCAGACTCGGGGGAGCCTGGCAGCACCTCATGCCTCGGGAAGACCCAGAGGGGCGTAGTTAGAGGATGTTAGGGGGCCTAGCCTGGGGCTTCAGGAAGGACCATGAAGGACTGAACCTCGGTGGCAGGACTGCAGATGGAGGTAGGGTTTGTGGCATGGGCGTTGCGGCAGTCCGAACACGGGTTGCAAAAGAATTTCCAGACACAGAGTATCTCAGGAGTGAGTTTATTAAGAACAGAGAGCGGAGAGCTTGTGGGCATTGCGAGTGGAGTGGGCCGACCTCCTGCAAGCCGAGGAGAGCGGACAGTTTTCGTGCGTTAGTAGCCAACTGTTACAGCCTCAAGACAAAACTGCTAGAAGAGTGGCGTCAGGCACTATTCTCAGGTGGCACTAGCGGCAAAGAACCCGCCTGCTGCTGCAGGAGATGCGGGTTCGAGCCCTGGGTCGGGAAGATCTCCTGGAGGAGGGCACGGCAACCCACTCCCGTGTTCTTGCCTGGAGAGTCCCATGGACAGAGGAGTCTGATGGGCTACAGTCCATGGGGTCGCAAAGAGCTGGACACGACCGAAGTGACTTGGCACTGGGCACTGTGGGAAGAGTACCGGGCTGGGTGTTTGTGCCTAGTTTGGGGTCAGGAAGCCTGCTAGTGATGATCGGGGGGCTTTTGGCAAGGCTCCATTCTCTACAAAACGGAACGTGATGCTGCTCAGAAACTGAATGGCCTTCCTTGAATGTGTGAGCTCCGGTATCTGGAAGTGTGTTTTTGCTGCCTTCTTTGAACTTTTCTGTTTTAATAGTAGAATTTTGGGCAAGTATCATTTTTTAAAATAATCACTGTAAATGTACATTTTTCTATCCACTGGCTACACAATGCTCTCCCTACCGATATTTACTGCAGTCTGTTCACGTAAGCCCCTTGTTCCCTCTGCTCTAAATAACATGGAGACGAACAGCCATGTTTAACCATCTCTGCCTGAATCTCTGGCATGGCTGGAGGTGAAATCACTCAGTTCAGAGGATGTGAGCTTTTGTGAAGACTTCTTGAGCATACTGCATCTCATCCCCCCTTGAGTTAGTTTTCCACTACGTTGCAGAATTTCATGACAGCCAAGAATTTCCACTCACGAAACTGCATGTAGGGTTTTTTCTGGAAGCTAATAAACGACTTCAGGCTTGTTATCGGCCCACTGCACTGTGCTGACTCTGAAAGATTTTTAGTTTCTCACGTATCTTAAAGAACGCGTACAATTTTAATAATTCATGAAACATTAATTAAGCTTCTTACTGTTAAATAATGCAGGAGGTCTTATGGTGGAATAAACTATTTACTGATGCTTTTTGAAGTTAATGAAACTAAAGTCTACGGGTTTCAAATAAAGGTTAATGCAAAACACAACAGGAATTTTGTTTAAAAAGAAAGAAATGTTGATTTTGTTATTTACTGGAGTGAATTGTTCTGACATATTTATATTTTGAAATGATTCAATAGCCTGCAATTTTGAATAAAACATATATAAATAACCTGTGAACTGTGAAACACAAGAATCCTGATATTTCTCCCAGATTTGAGAGTCAGCATGGGAATCCAGTCTTCCCGTGAGACTGAGTTGGTTCCCAGAGATAGCTACAATGCAAGATATCATAGTCTGAGGCCTTATTGATTATCAGCTGCTGCTGCTGCTGCTGCTAAGTCGCTTCAGTCGTGTCCAACTCTGTGCGACCCCATAGACAGCAGCCCACCAGGCTCCCCCGTCCCTGGGATTCTCCAGGCAAGAACACTGGAGTGGGTTGCCATTTCCTTCTCCAATGCATGAAAGTGAAAACTAAAAGTGAAGTTGCTCAGTCGTGTCCGACTTTTTGCGACCCCATGGACTGCAGCCTACCAGGCTCCATCCATGGGATTTTCCCAGCAAGAGTACTGGAGTGGGGTGCCATTGCCTTCTCCTGATTATCAGCACAATATTTCAAAGTGAATTTTTACCCTAACTCATTTCCTGACATAAACTACCAAAAGGCACTACAAAAATAAAGCAATAATATGCTCTTAAAAAAAGAATTTATTTTATATTGGCCTATGGTTGATTGGCTCAGAGGTTAAAGCGTCTGCCTCCAGTGTGGGAGACCCGGGTTCGATCCCTGAGTCGGGAAGATCCCCTGGAGAAGGAAATGGTAACCCACTCCAGTATTCTTGCCTGGAGAATCCCATGGACAGAGAAGGCTACAGTCCAGGGGGTCACAAAGAGTCGGACACGACTGAGCGAGTTCACTTCACTATGGTTGATTTACAATGCTGTGTTAGTTTCAGGTATATAGAAACAAATACGTGCTCGTTATAAGCTTCATTAGTATGAAAACTGGACACTCTGTAGAAGCAATCTTGTGTGTTTGTGGAGGAAGGTGTTTGACAGTTTCAGCACAGCTGAGTTGGTTGGTGTAGCAGAGAGAAGCATCCCGCCCCCCCGCTACCCAGGTGGGTGACACCCCCCATGTGGAAAGCATGACGGGCATTCTTTACTGGGCGGAAGGGCTGGGATTGAGGTCAACACTAGGTGCATTGGGGCCAGCTATTCCTCACTGGCTGGATTTGCAGGACAGAGGGTTTCCATGGCAACTCCCTGCTGCCTTCCAGGCCCCTGACCACGAGGATCATTGATTCAAAATACCCAGGCTCCCAGACCTTCCCCTTGGAGGAGCCCCTTGGGTCCTGGACACACCACCCACCAGCCACATGACTTGGGGCAATTTATTCAATAGTTCACCTTTTTTTTTTTTTGCCTCCATAACCTTCCTTGAAAAATGGCTGGGGTGGAAATTAAATAAGAGAACCCAGGCACTCAGCAGGCCCTGGAGTCAGGCTCCTGTCCCCCCGTGGAGCATGTGGCTGTCTGTGGAGGGACATGGACACAACCGTGAAGCAGGTTGGGCGCCACTCAGCCGTGTTCCTGCTGTCCAGTTGCCAGGCGGCCCCTGTGGACTGGCGTTTCACTCTTCTTGCCCCTCCTCTCAGAGACTGGGATTTTTCTCTCCCCTGGAGATGGAGCAGGAGGCAGGGAGGGTGCCGGGGTGGGAGGCTGGCCCTGCAGCTGCGGAGGCCAGAAGCTGTCGTCCTGCCTTCGTGAATGGGAGCACGGCTCACTCATCCGCCCATCACCACCCACCGTGTGGTACCCGCAGCTTCCGTCGGGATGGACACAGACCAGAAGCCACCTACCCAGGGGCTGGGCAGCCACACTCTGATGCAGGGCAGCCCCTAGGCCTCCCTTCCTGCCGGGTGGCCCTCAGACCACGCGTTTCCCACCTGCCCCCGTCTCTCTCCCCTGTCACACCCCGGGCTCTTCTCTGTGCAGCCGCTCCCACGGCTTTAACCCCCCTCACGACCTCTCCACGTCCTGCCCTGAACCCCTCTCCTTCAAATTTGGTTTGATTATGCTACGTCCCCAACACTGAGCATCTTCACCCCTCACCAGCCACTACCCCTCCGTATCTCCCGTCCCCACCCTGCCACGGCCGCCTGAGCCAGGATCCCTCATCCTAACCCCGACCCCCTCCACGCCTCTCCCTCTGTGGAGCTGTGAGCATGGCTGGCATGACTGCCTCGGTAGCTTCCTAGCCTGTGGGCTTCCAAGACCAGCTCCCCTCAAACCTGTCTTCACCATGGTGTCCCAGGGAGTCCCAGCAAACGCAGACCTCATGCCAGTTTCCCTCTGTTTCCATCCTTGTGAAGGTGAAAGTCGCTCAGTCGTGTCCCACTCTGCGACCCCATACACTGCAGCCCACCAGGCTCCTCTGTCCGTGGAATTCTCCGGGCCAGAATACTGGAGTGGGTAGCTGTTCCCTTCTCCAGGGGTTCTTCCCAAACCAGGGATCAAACCCAGGTCTTCCACATTACAGGCAGATTTTTTACCATCTAACCCACCAGGGAAGCACCTTTGCCATCCTTAATGACTCCCTATAGCTTCCAGGGTCACAGTCCATGGGGTCTCCCTACAGCTTCCAGCTGCTGTCCATGGGGTTGCAAAGAGTCAGACATGACTGAGCAACTGAACTGAACTGATAGCGTCCAGGACCAATTTAAAGCTCTTAGGATAACACCAGGGGCCTCTCAGCTCCCCTTCCCATCTCCTCTCTGTCCCACAGCATCTCGCACTGCAGACGTACTGAGCTACCCAACAGCCTCTCCCATCACTGTCCATCCTTCTAGACTCAGTTTGCCCTGCCTTCAGGAAGCCCTCCCTGACTTCCACAGACTGGGGTAAGAGCATTCACACTCACTGCATATTCTCCTGAGAGCATTTATCCTAAAATTTGGTTTACAACAAGTTTTTGGCTGAATAAGTGAAGAAATTGCCAACAAAGGTAATAATTGCTGATGACAGGAAATGTTTATTACATTAACTGTAGTACATATTCATTGTAGAAAATAGAAAAATTCAAACATGGAAAATAAAAATGATGCCCTGTACTGGGACCAAGCATAAGACCTGGTAGCATTTTGCTCTGTCCCCTCTATTTTATCAGTGCTGTTTCTGAAGATGGCTTCAGTTATGTGTTTAGGAACACTGCGTCTCCTGTCCTCTTTAAGAAAAGAAATCGGCACGGCCTTGGCGCCGAGTGCTCTGGAACACGTTTAAATGGCCACTGAACACAGCGCTGAGGTTGTTACATCGTGTCTGTGTTTTCCTCTTATTGGATGTGAAAAGGTGTTTTACAGGTGTCTCTTTTCTCAGTTGTGAATAACACGGCAGATGAATGTCTTTAAGAATAAATCATGTTTTGTAGGAAAGTGTTAGTGGTTCAGTCACGTCCGACTTTGCGACCCCATGGGCTGTAGCCCACCAGGCTCCTCTGTCCATGGGATTTCCCAGGCCAGAGTACTGGAGTGGATTGCCATTTCCTTCTCCAGGGGACCTTCCCAACCCAGGGATCGAACCCAGGTCTCTGGCATCGCAGGCGGATTCTTTACCATCTGCACCAGCAGGGAAGCTGATTTCCTTAAATGAGAAATTGGAAGTGCAAATAAAGATTTTAAACGCTTAAACACGTGTGAGGGTCCCAATACTTGTTTTCGAACTGCCTGCCTGAGAGGCTGCGTCAGTTTACGTTGGCGTCTGTGTTGTCTGGAAGGATCTCACCACAAGAGGAGGTGCCTTTGTAAATCTGGGAGCTAAAAACTGGTGATGCTTTGATTTGTCAGTCTTGAAAGCTCTTTTTCAAACTGTCAAAGCCTGTCTTACAGTGTTAGTATTTTTTTCTTTCTTGGTGACTTAGAGGTTACTTATTAACCCGTTTGCATTGCCTGTTGCAAATCCGTTTCCTTGTCTGAGACTGGGAGAGCGTCCTTGGCCACGCTGGGTCTCTGTTGCTGCGCACGGGCTTTCCCTGCCTGTGGTGAGCTGGGGCTGCTCCCTAGTTGCCGCGTGTGGGCTTCCCGCTGCGGTGGCTCCTCTCGTTGCCAAGCACAGGCTCTCAAGCGCGTGGGCCTCAGTAGTGTGGTACACGGGCTTAGTTGCCCTGAGCTGTATGAAATCTTCCCACACCGGGGATCAAACCCAGGTCCCCTGCATCGGGACTCCTAACCACTGGACAACAGGGAAGTCCAAAATCATGAGCTGAACATCTTCCTCCTTGCCTGCAAGAAACACGCCTACCCAGGTGCTTGATAACCCTAAAATAGGTTCTCCACCGGGCTTATCTTGTAAGATGTTAAAGCCGACACAGTGTGTTAGGCTGATGAACGAGAGCAGAAACTTGGACTTAAGTGGGACCAAAAAAAGGACTCCAGCTCGGGTAAAGGCGTACATGCACTCCTCTCTTTAAAAAGAACATGATCTCCTTAAACGCCGACTGGTTGTTCCATCACACTGTTCCCTAGGCAACAGTCGCTGACGAGCAGAAGCCTGCAAGGTCTCCTTAGCTTCCACCCAGCTGAGATGTGTCCATTGGACACAAAGTCTCCCACATCGCCCAGAGAGTGGGCTTGAGTCAGCTTCTGGCAGGCGATCAGGACAGTCTGGACAACTCTGAATGTTAGACACCAAGCCATTTAACAAAAACCAGCTGGGAGGACTAGGTTTCGTGTGTTCTTGGACACTCAACAAATGGTGGTAATGGTTGTAATTCCGAAAGGGGAAAAAATAACACATTATCTAAGGACGATTTGTCAACTGGGTTTTTTTCACGGAGAGGAAAAAGCCTGAAATGTCCCCAGTAAAGCTGTTTGCCGTTGTTCTAACACAGTTGGGGCGGAACGCGGAGGCTGAAGCGGAGGCGGATCTGTCCCAGGTGTGGTGCTCGGCCACGCGGTCTTGGACAGGCCACTTGTCAAGGCTGGAAAAGTGATGTCCGCTGGGAGCAGCGGCCAGGCCAGGTCATGTCCGGAGGCCCTTCCAGCTGTGGTTTTAAGAGGGAGACAGAGAACATTTGTCCGGTGGAGGCAGGGGTGGGGTAGGAGAGAGCCGGGGCTCGGGAGGGAGCCGTTGATCTCCTGGTGTGTCCGCACCTTCTCAAACCTGCGTCAGCTGGAATCAGTCACTCCCAAACCATGATTTCCAAAAAGATGCCCGGGAATAATAATACCCACCTTTCAGGGCTGTCGAGGCTTAAATGAGATCAACCCAGAAAGTGCCAACGCAGTGTGTGATACAGGGTTCAGTGGCCGTCTTGTGGTGGTTTGGGGACCCCTTCACACCGGTCCTGGGCTCACATGGCCCTACTGCCTGCTGCTTCCAGGACCTCAACGAGCCCCTCTCCCTGGCTCTCCCTCCATCCTAAATCGGAGAGTGGGGTCCTTTCTCCTGATGGGGCTTCCGTGAGAAATAACCAAGCATGTCAGGCACTTCGATGGCCTCTGGGACCCAGTGTTAATGATTGCTTTTGTCATCAGCCTCATGGGGAAATGTTTCCCTTGAGAGTCGAGCAGAGATGCTGAGCGCAGCACATGGGGCCTGGGGGCGGGGGGTTCTCACAGCGAAACCTCCCCCCACAAGGTTCTCATCCACCTCTTGTTTCATCTGAACTCACAATAGAGAACCAGTCTATTCTGTTGCATTTTAAAAGGGTCCTGGGATCCTGAATTAAGGGAACCCCTTCCAGTCCGTGTGGCAGTTATTGCTGTAACATCGGTCTCCCCCTTTGCAAGGGACAAGCAGTGGCCTTGTGTCGGCTCGTGGCGTCAGTCATGGATCGTGTGACAACGTGCAGCACGCACACACTCGACAAGCAGTAGTGGGTAGTTCTCAGCTGCTCTAGAGGCTCAGATCCGAGAGCCAGAGGCTTTCCACAGCAAGTCAGGTCCCCAAACACTTAATCCCAACCGGCGAAAACAAATGGTCCCACAAAAGCTAATTCATCTGTCACACGTGAAACACCCAGGACAGCACAAAATAGATTCTCTCTCGCTGTTGGACATCTAAGTCAGACACTTTCCAATTAAGGGTAAACCATTGCTTTCCTGGTGCCTCAGACAATAAAGAATCCTCCTGCAATGCAGGAGACCCAGATTCAATCCCTGGGTTGGGAAGCTCTCCTGGAGAAAAGAAATGGCAACCCACTCCAGAATTCTTGCCTGGAAAATCCATGCACAGAGGAGCCTGGCCGGCTACAGTCCATGGGGTTGCAAAGAGTCAGACATGACTGAGCGAATTACACACGCTATAGTGATGACATTTGTGTTGGGTCTTTTGTATTCTTAGGACAACTACAGAGAATAGCTAGGGGCCAGGGGTCTCTGCGACGGCTGAGGGGCTGCGGCGGGCAGCACCTCCTCACTCCCTCTCCACCTCCTCGCTCCCTCTCCCCGCTTCCGTGGTCCCCAAGAAACCAGCCCAGGCCCAGGGCCCACGGCCAGCACTGGCATTGTGTGTGTCTGTGCACATGCGTGCACGTTTCCCTTGTGAAATGTCTCAGACCACCTCTCTAAGTAAATTAAGAGACGTGCATAACCAGTCTGGTAACATACTTCTTACAGCTTTTTCATTGTTCATGAGCTTGAGTTTCTTTTCCTCATTCTAATCTCTGCATCTTTTAGTAAATGAAATGAACAGTACTATATTAGGTCCTCAGGTTTCTAGAAGTCTATGGAAGCACCCAATGAGCAGGTCAGTCTCAGGATAGATCCGTAGAGATGAAGGGTCACTGCCCCCCATTTCTTGTCCTCTTGATGACTTTAAATGTGTAGACAACAGAGAACTTCTTAAAGGAGAGACAGAAAACGTGGTTCTTAGGCAAGACAGTTATACTTTTGTGTTCAATGAGAGTTTAATATTTGAAAAGTTAAAAATTGAATACAAATAAGATATTCAAAAATTCTTAGATAGCCATTATGATCATATTACTCATTCAAACTGGAAAGCAGAAGTTTTTCTGTACCCAAATGACACAAATTTTATCTTGCCTTAAAAAATATTGACCTAAATATAAGTTTGTTCTATACTTGGTTTATTATTCTGGTTATTCTAAAAGAATATATACTTTCAGTTCAGTTCAGTCACTCAGTCGTGTCCGACTCTTTGCGACCCCATGAATCGCAGCACGCCAGGCCTCCCTGTCCATCACCAACTCCTGTACTTCACTCAGACTCACGTCCATCGAGTCTGTGATGCCATCCAGCCATCTCATCCTTGGTCGTCCCCTTCTCCTCCTGCCCCCAATCCCTCCCAGCATCAGAGTCTTTTCCAATGAGTCAACTCTTCGCATGAGGTGGCCAAAGTACTGGAGCTTCAGCTTTAGCATCATTCCCTCCAAAGAAATCCCAAGGCTGATCTCCTTCAGAATGGACCGGTTGGATCTCCTTGCAGTCCAAGGGACTCTCAAGAGTCTTCTCCAACACCACAGTTCAAAAGCATCAATTCTTCGGCGCTCAGCTTTCTTCACAGTCCAACTCTCACATCCATACATGACCACAGGAAAAACCATAGCCTTGACTAGACGGACCTTAGTCAGGAAAGTAATGTCTCTGCTTTTTAAGATGCTATCTAGGTTGGTCATAACTTTTCTTCCAAGGAGTAAGCGTCTTTTAACTTCATGGCTGCAATCACCATCTGCAGTGATTTAGGAGCCTCAAAAAAGAAAGTCTGACACTGTTTCCACTGTTTCCCCATCTATTTCCCATGAAGTGATGGGACTGGATGCCATGATCTTCATCTTCTGAATGTTGAGCTTTAAGCCAACTTTTTCACTCTCCACTTTCACTTTCATCAAGAGGCTTTTGAGTTCCTCTTCACTTTTTGCCATAAGGGTGGTGTCATCTGAATATCTGAGGTTATTGATATTTCTCCCAGCAATCTTGATTCCAGCTTGTGCTTCTTCCAGTCCAGCATTTCTCATGATGTACTCTGCATAGAAGTTAAATAAGCAGGGTGACAATATACAGCCTTTACGTACTCCTTTTCCTATTTGGAACCAGTCTGTTGTTCCATGTCCAGTTCTAACTGTTGCTTCCTGACCTGCATATAGGTTTCTCAAGAGGCAGGTCAGGTGGTCTGGTATTCCCATCTCTTTCAGAATTTTCCATAGTTTATTGTGATCCACACTGTCAAAGGCTTTGGCATAGTCAATAAAGCAGAAATAGATGTTTTTCTGGAACTCTCTTGCTTTTCCCATGATCCAGTGGATGTTGGCAATTTGATCTATGGTTCCTCTGCCTTTTCTAAAACCAGCTTGAACATCTGGAAGTTCATGGTTCACGTATTGCTGAAGCCTGGCTTGGAGAATTTTGAGCATTACTTTACTAGCATGTGAGATGAGTGTAATTGTGTGGTAGTTTGAGCATTCTTTGGCATTGCCTTTCTTTGGGATTGGAATGAAAACTGACCTTTTCCAGTCCTGTGGCCACTGCTGAGTTTTCCAAATTTGCTGGCATAATGAGTGCAGCACTTTCACAGCATCATCTTTCAGGATTTGAAATAGCTCAACTGGAATTCCATCACCTCCTCTAGCTTTATTCGTAGTGATTGTTTCTAAGGCCCACTTGACTTCACATTCCAGGATGTTTGGCTCTAGATGAGTGATCACACCATCGTGATTATCTGGGTCATGAAGATCTTTTTTGTACAGTTCTTCTGTGTATTCTTGCCACCTCTTCTTAATATCTTCTGCTTCTGTTAGGTCCATACCATTTCTGTCCTTTATCGAGCCCATCTTTGCATGAAATATTCCCTTGGTATCTCTAATTTTCTGGAAGAGATCTCTCATCTTTCCCATTCTGTTCTTTTCCTCTATTTCTTTGCACTGATCACTAAAGAAGGCTTTCTTATCTCTTCTTGCTATTCTTTGGAACTCTGCATTCAGATGCTTATATCTTTCCTTTTCTCCTTTGCTTTTCACCTCTCTTCTTTTCACAGCTATTTGTAAAGCCTCCCCAGACAGCCATTTTGCTTTTTTGCATTTCTTTTCCACGGGGATGGTCTTGATCCCTGTCTCCTGTACAATGTCATGAACCTCAATCCATAGTTCATCAGGCACTCTATCTGTCAGTAGGCCCTTAAATCTATTTCTCACTTCCACTGTATAAGCATAAGGGATTTGATTTAGGTCATACCTGAATGGTCTAGCAGTTTTCCCTACTTTCTTCAATTTAAGTCTGAATTTGGTAATAAGGAGTTCATGATCTGAGCCACAGTCAGCTCCTGGTCTTGTTTTTGTTGACTGTATAGAGCTTCTCCATCTTTGGCTGCAAAGAATATAATCAATCTGATTTCGGTGTTGACCATCTGGTGATGTCCATGTGTAGAGTCTTCTCTTGTGTTGTTGGAAGAGGGTGTTTGCTATGACCAGTGCATTTCTTGGCAAAACTCTATTGGTCTTTGCCCTGCTTCATTCCGCATTCCAAGGCCAAATTTGCCTGTTACTCCAAGTGTTTTTGACTTTCTACTTTTGCATTCCAGTCCCCTATAATGAAAAGGACATCTTTTTTGGGTGTTAGTTCTTAAAGGTCTTGGAGGTCTTCATAGAACCGTTCAACTTCAGCTTCTTCAGCGTTACTGGTTGGGTCATAGACTTGGATTACTGTGATATACCTTACAAATATCTTAGAATGGATGATACATATTTTGAAATATTTCTCTTAGCTTGGAGTGCTTATCAAATCTTGCAATGTGATTCACCTTGTATTTTTCAAATATTGCAATAAATAAGCCGCAAAATGCTGACTTTCAGTGTCTTTAATAAATTGTTACAGTTTTTCAGTTTTTCACAGAGCATAATGAAATGTGTTTATAGTCGGTAGCACTGTTCAAACATTATAGATTAAGAGTAGACTTATCAATGCATGTATATTCCATCTGTGAGACACAAAAGTGATCTTTCTGTGTTAAATGAAACTCTGACATAGATGAGCTTGTTACCAAAGTTCCTCAGCTGAGAGCTGGGTCCTCTTTTATTACAAACAGTGTTATAAACACTGTTATAAACTGTCTCATGGACAAAGGAGCCTGGTGGGCTACAATCCATGGGGTCACAAAGAGTCAGACACAACTAAGTGACTGCTGCTGCTGCTGCTAAGTCACTTCAGTCGTGTCCGACTCTGTGCCACCCCATAGACAGCAGCCCACTAGGCTCCTCCATCCCTGGGATTCTCCAGGCAAGAACACTGGAGGGGGTTGCCATTTCCTTCTCCAATGCATGAAAGTGAAAAGTGAAAGTGAAGTCGCTCAGTCGTGTCCAACTCTGTGGGACCCCATAGATGACAGCCCACCAGGCTCCTCCGTCCATGGGATTTTCCAGGCAAGAGTACTGGAGTGGGGTGCCATTGCCTTCTCCAGACTAAGTGACTAAGCCCACACATAAACCGAGTTCGTGGAAAAAAAGAAACGTGGTGATTCCTCCTCCAAGGTTTGAAGTCACCACCAGGAGGCAGTCCTCTGTCACCGGCCTGAGACTGCAGGGTGACGGTCGGCCGTGGCAGGATGCCAAGAGGCTGCCAGGAGGCTTGGTGACTCGGAGCGTCACCCTTCGTCCGGCTCTCGGAGGGAAGCCCCAGCAGCCTTGCGGGAGGGCTCCCCGTCTCCCCCACCTAGAATGACTTCTTGTTTTCTCAGAAACACAAAGCTGTGTGTTCTGTGCGGACCCCCTACGGCTGGCACAGTGTGGGGACATTTTGAGTGGCATGGCACCTGTCACAGTTATAAGTGGTTACTTCTCTGTGCAATTATCTGACATCAGTCTCCCCCAGAGGCAGGACTGCCCGTGCCCCCTGTTGCATGCGTGGTCTCTGGCCCGTGGCAGCCCCACCCCCGTGTGATGGCAGGGTGAGTGACAGGAGTGGGTGGCGTGACGATAATTGGCAGGGGGATAACGGGGGGGGGGGCGGCACCAGGGACAGCTCTGGTAACTCAGGAGGCTCGCTGAGGCCTGGCTAAGGCGGTGGCCCCGGGGCATCTTGAAGTAACTCTGAGAAGGGGAGCCAGCCTGCTGGTGGAGGGCTCAGGGCGGGCAGGAGCGCCAGCCTCACTTGGGTGGGCATTTGCTGATGTCCGGGCCCCGGGGGGTCATTTAGTCCTCCCACCAGCCCAGAAGCTCGTGTCTGCCACTGCCTCTCCTTCGCTGATGGGGCAGCTGAGACCCAGAGACCGTAAATGAAGTCTTCCCCAGAGGCGCTGGTCAGAAGCGCCCACTCGGAAGAGAAAGTGCAGAGGACAGACTGCTGGAGGCGATAGGAATTCCATTTTGAATACATCTTGAGCTTGAGGTGACTGGGCCCTCCAGGCAGAGATGTCCACCTGGCCAGTGGGCTGAACCTTGGACAAATCAAGAGAAAAGAAATACAGATCTGGACTAGGGGATGTTTGGGTCACCGTCAATGAGGTGGGGCCGGGCAGGGGCCTTACAGAAAAGAACTCTGAAGACTTCCCGGGAATCCTAAAATCCATGCCCCCAGGAGCATGGGATGAGGATGTTAGTTCAGCTGTGTGTTCGCTTTCTTTACTTTCTGTGGCCTTCAGAAGTAGGTACAATATGATGGATAAAGATGCAAGTTACTGCTTACTCCTTGCAAGATGGGGTGACCCGTATCAGTGAAAGAGGGACATGCACCAAAGACAAGACCTTGCATCACTTATTTTCTCTTGCAAAGAGAAACCTGGCATCAGCAACCCGCCCTGTGATCATGTGATCAAGCCTGTGACTTTTTAAAGCAAAATTTAAGGGAGAAGAAAAAGCACTTTAACACCCAGAAGGATTCTTAACTTTGGGTCCCCTCACCCTCCAAAGGCCTTTGGTTAGATATCAAGGGATCCCTGAAATTGGGTCAGAAAAAAAAGAGCAACATTACCTCCCGTTATGAGTGTCAGCCCCAAACCTGAGCAGAGTTAGAAGTGCGCGTGGCTTCATCACCGAGTACTGCTTTTGTGTAACTTTTCGGTGGTTGCAGACAGCTGGGGAAGTTCACATGGTCGTGTGGATAGTAAGGTAGATATGAGCTCTGGTTACTCAGGGCACCAGGAAAGAAGCTGGTACCGGGGCCAGTTATTCCCGGCCATGGCTCTGCGCCCATCTCCCCAGGGCTCTGCCCACAGGCGCTAGGGGGCGACAGTGAGGCGGAAGAAGGAGACACGTCTGCTCCGCCCCGCCTGCTTCCTGTTTCTGTAAGCCGTCGCCCCAGCAACCGCCTTCACCGGCAGCCGGCTGGTTCCGTTTCTAGCGTCTTTCACGCTCTCAGAAACCACTGCCGTGGAGCCCGTGGAGGTTCTGGAGCACAGTGCCTTCTGAGTCTTTGGGGTACACTAACTCACCCTTCTGTTCCCCCCATCCCTAGTGTTCCCCAGATTACTACCTCTGTGTTACCTGAGTCTCTTCTGCCTTCTAAGTCATTCAACACTTGCTTAGTGGGTCCCCTGTATTAAATTACTCCTATTAATATAACTGGTATAATTTCTTTTTTTTTCCCCTGTCCGTATTGTGATTGATTGATTGCTGTTGTTGTTGTCAATGAGTCATGCCCGACTCTTTTGCGACCCCAGGGACTGTATGTAGACTGCCAGACTCCTCTGTCCATACAGTTCTCCAGCCCAGAATACAGGAGTGAGTAGCCATCTCCTTCTCCAGGGGATCTTCCCCACCGAGGGGTTGAGCCCACATCTCCTGCTTTCCAGGTGGTTTCTTTACCTCTGAGCCACCAGAGAAGCCCGTGATTGATACTGTATCACAATTTAAAAATATATTTTGACAATACATTTCATAATAATCACTTTCCTTTGTAACTGTATACTTTGTTGTACAGATCTTCCCTTAGCTCAGATGGTAAAGAATCTGCCTACACTGAGGGAGACCTGGGTTCGACCCCTGGGTTGGAAAGATCCTCTGGAGAAGGGAATGGCAATCCACTCCAGTATTCTTGCCTGGACAATCCCATGGACAGAGGAGCCTGGTGGGCCACAGGCCATGAGGTCGCAAAGAGTCCGATACGACAGAGCGACTAACACTGTACTTTGTTTTAAGCACTTACAAATACCATTCTGAGGATGGCCACAGGCTTCACCAGCCTGCCTCACCAGGGGCACCCAAGGTGGTACCGTAGAAAAGCAGGAAAGGAGCGAACACGGCAGAAGCAGCCTAGTTAATCACAGTTTCCTTTTAGGTTTAAAAGCCTCTAGGAAATAAACACAGAAAGGTCTTTCTTTTCGTTCTTTTCTTTTTAAATAAAGTTACAGAGGAAAATGAAACTCTGTGTTATTTCCCCCCTTTAAAAGTACTACATGTGTATTAAAAAAAAAAGTGGAAAATAGAAGGAAACAAAAAGCTACCCATACTCTCATTATAACGTAAAAACAGCCACGGCACTATTTCAGTGTATTTCCTTGGGTCTAGTAGTGAAAGTCGATCAGTCACATCCAACTCTTTGCAAGCCCATGGGCTGAACTCTCCAGGCCAGGAGACTGGGAGTGGGTAGCCTTTCCCTTCTCCAGGGGATCTTCCCAACCCAGGGATGGAACCCGGGTCTCCCACACTGTAGGTGGATTCTTTACCATCCGAGCCACAAGGGAAGAATACTGAAGTGGGTAGCCTGTCCCTTCTCCAAGGGATCTTCCCAACTCAGGGATGGAACCCGGGTCTCCCACACTGTAGGCGGATTCTTTACCATCCGAGCCACAAGGGAAGAATACTAAAGTGGGTAGCCTATCCCTTCTCCAGGGGATCTTCCTGACCCAGGAATCGAACCAGGGTCTCCTGCATTACAGGCAGATTCTTTGCCAACTGAGCTATCAGGGAAGCCCTGTTTCGTTAGGGTCTTAGTTACTTATTTTTTCATAGATGTTGTTGGAGTGTGTACATTGAGGGTATGTGCACTCAGCATGGTCATAAGCGCTCTGCATTCTATTACATACTCATCAAATATACCATTTTTATAGCCAGACAGAATGCCATAAAGTAGATATCCCAAGATCAATTTGGCCATTTCTTATGGTCTAAAACGTTCAACGTAAATTAATTTTTAGTGTGGTAAAACACACATAACATAAAATTCCCCATCTTATCCATTTTAAGTATACAACTCAGTAGTATTAAGTACGTTCACACTGTTAAGCAACCATCACCACCACCTTCTCCAGAGCCCTTCTCATCTTCCCAGACTGAAACTTTGTGTCTATTAAACACTAACCCTGATTCCTGTGGGCTTCCCAGGTGGCGCTAGTGGTAAAGAACCTGCCTGCCAATGCAGGAGACAAGAGACGGGGGTTTGATCCCTGGGTCGGGAAGATCCGCTGCAGGAGGGCACGGACCCACTCCAGTGTTCTTGCCTGGAGAATCCCAAGGACAGAGGAGCCTGGTGGGCAACTGTCCATGGGGTCTAGCAGAGCTGGACATGGCTGGAGGGACTTGGCATGCACTCATTCCTGTGTCCCCTCCATTTGGCAACCACCTTCTACTTTCTCTATAAATTTGACAATTCTAGGTATCTCATGTAAGTGAAATCATGTAATATTTGTCCTTTTGCACTGCGCTTATTTCACTTTGCACAATGTTTTCAGGGTTTTATTCATATGGCAGCATGTATCTGAATTTCCTTTTCTTAAAGGCCCAATAATATTCCATTGTATGGATATAGCACATGTATTTATCCATTCACATATCAGTGAACACTTGAGGTGTCTGACATTACTGCTGCTGCTAAGTTGCTTCAGTCGTGTCCAACTCCTAGCGACCCCGTGGACTGCAGCCTACCAGGCTCCTCCATCCACGGGATTTTCCAGGCAAGAGTACTGGAGTGGGTTGCCATTGCCTTCTCCAGTCTGACATTACTAGCCAATAAGAAATCTTTAGTGCAGGCCCCTTGGGAACACTTACCTTTGGCCACCGGGAGGCAGCCACTGAAATTTCACTACCCCTCCCAACTGTAAATCTGTTTCTCCTTAATTTCTTTTTTTTTTTTTTTAATTTATTGTTTCTCCTTAATTTCTCCTGTTCTTCCCTACTTACGAGCTTCCCAGGTAGTGCTGGTGGTAAAGAACCCACCTGCCAATTCAGATGTGAGAGACGTGGGTTTGATCCCTGGGTTGGGAAGATCCCATGGAGGAGGGCATGGCAACCCACTACAGTATTGTTGCCTGGAGAATTCCATGGACAGAGGAGCCTGGCGGGCTACAGTCCATGGCGCACGTGTGCACTCCCTATCTACACATCCTTTTGCCTCCTTCCAGAGATAAAGATGCTAGAAGATAGTGTTATTGTAAGTAAGCAAGTAAGTGAAAGTCTCTCAGTAGTGTCTGACTCTTATCAACCCCATGGACTATAGTTAATGGAATTCTCCAGGCCAGAATACTGCAGTGGGTAGCCTTTCCCTTCTCCAGGGGATCTTCCCAACCCAGGGATGGAACCCAGGTCTCCCACATTGCAGGTGGATTCTTTACCAGCTAAGCCGCAAGGGAAGCCCCAGTTTTATTATATTTTATGCTACCTGGAGGACACATGTTCTAAATAATCATAAAATATCCAAACTGAAAACTTTGAATATCTTTATTCAAAACTCTTAGTTGCTTCACTGTGGGACAATTTCTTCTTTTTCAAAAATTGTACCAAAGGAGAGTCTCTTTACCCAAAAAGAGAAGTTTGTGGGCTTCTGTTGCCTAATCCCCTTCTTGGGAGACACAGTCGTATCTCCTTATCTGGGCTGTGAAGTTCAAGTCCAGTCATCTGACCAGAACTTCCTTCAGAGTGTCTGAAGGAAAATAACGTTCCCAAAGTTCAGGCCACTTGCTCTAGAACAGTAATCATGGTTCCCCCTACTCCAGCTCACGACTTAGGAGTTCCAGTTTGTCTTCGGGTTGCAGGGGCTTACCAAGCCTGTGTATTTCCCCTGCACCAGAGCTACCCAGCAGGCTGTGGCTTCTGAGCCATGGAGATACAGGCAGAGATAGAAGCCAGAGTGGGGTGAGGCCGGAAGGCAAGAGGGAGGGGCGGCTGGTCTGGGACAAAAGCTGACTCTCACATCCCTTTGTGAATAGTGACGGTTCCATTAGATTTGGGTTGCGTGTGCCTTGAAGTACTTTGTAACATTAACTGTGTGAACCAAACACTTGCACCGCATTTTATTCATTTAAATACTGACTTCAAGGAATCACGGATGGAACCTTATAAACCTCGGGCACTGGGTTACAGCCGCTGTCACTCCTCTCCTACGGATGAGGAAACCGAGGGGCGGACAGAGGCTATGGGGCTGGCCAAGGCTGGCGCCACGTGCTTGGCGGAGCACAGCTCCCCGCACAGGCAGTGTTGGCCCCAGAACTGATCGTCGTTCCTCCTCGGTGCCTCTCCCTGCAGAAAAAATCAGACGCTGACAATAGTGATCAGCTTTTCACTGACTTCAGCGCTAATCCTCCTTCAAGTCGCTCTGCCTGTTTATCTTTTATTGTTTAAAATGCGATTCTGGCCTCTAGGCAAGAGTGTCTTTTTTCTGAGCCTTGCGATTTCTTTCCTTTCAGGGGCTTTGTCGGGTGGCCGTGGACAGAGCCCCTGTTTACTTCCTAGGCACCTGCTGTGCTGTTTCTCTTCTAAGAGGCCTTGCTGTCCCGCCCTGTGTTCCTGCAGCGCAACGCACACTCGCAAAGCTGCTGAGTCCTTACCGCTTCCCCAGCTGCAGAGCGTCCAGCGGAGAAGAAACGGCCGGGGCTGGTGCGACGTTATGATGATGGGAGTGCTGCTGGCCAGACAGGACAAAGAAATCCGCAGTGTAACCGCTGAAAAGAAACAGAGTGTGTGACTACTTGCACACTAATCCAAAAACTCAGCCCCAAACTGAGTCCCGTGTTCGTAATGATATAAACAAACATCCATAGTGGAGGGGAAGGCTGAGGGGGAAGGGATGGTTAGGCAGCTGGGGGTGGACGTGGACACTCTGCTAAATTTAAAATGGATAACCAACAAGGACCTGCTGTATAGCACAAGGAACTCTGCTCAATATTCTATAACAACCTAGTGGGGAAAAGAATTTGAAGAATAGATACATGCATGTAAATGACTGAATCACTTTGCTATGCCCCTGAAACTAACACAACATTGTTAATCAGCTGTGCTCCAATACAAAGTCAATTGATTAATTAAATGTGCTCAGGGAACAAGTTTCTCTACTTCTCCCCTCCTCCGAAGAAACCATAGCATTCTCATACAGCACAGTAGTTTTTTCTTTCTTTTTTTTTTTTTTTTTTTGAATGATGGCAAGAAGATAAGATTTCATTCAAAATAGCATTTAGGAATAAAGAAATATGCAAGGCCTATATGAAGACAACTATAACAATATACCAAAGCATATAGATTTAAAAAATGAAGAGAGAGGTATCTTGTTTCTGAATTAGAAGACTCTATTGAAGAGATGTTAATACATCCATACAGTAATTCCAGTAATATCCCAGTTTAGAGGACAAGGTTGGCTTAAAGTTAAAAAAGTAGACTCTGAAGCTGATCTTGAAGAATAAACAGTGAAATCAGCCAAGAAACTTTTGGAAAAGTTTAACAAAGGTGATTTTTAACCTTTTTTTGTTGCCTACAAGTTCTTTGTTCAAACAAAATTCTACTTCCCTATTCAAACACTGCCTCCTGAATAAAGTGCAAGTTCCTTAAGCTATTATATAAAAAGAGCGTTCTAACAATATCTGAGGATATTCTGAACAGCACTACAATTCTCTCACTTAAATAGAGCAGCTCTTTTGTTTACTGTGTTTCCTTCCAGTCTTTGTCTACGTTTTCGCAGAGCCCTGTTCATAATACATCAAGAACGCCGAAAGCTTGGCTTTGGGGAAGTAGTAAAGCCAAAGTTCTGGACTTGGAAGGGGGAGGTTCCAGAAAGAGGGCAGAGCACCAGGCGCTCAGAAATGCTGACCAAAGCCTCAGCCTGATGCCGCCAGTTGAGTGACATGGGGTTCCACCTGCAGCTTCTCTCAGCCTACGTATAAACTGTAAGCTCCAGAGTCCCTCACCTGCAGGAAGAATGGCCCTCGTACTTCAGAATGACAGCCAGAGTGTGCAGCAGGTACCAGCCTGGGGTCTCACCGCTCGCCCGCTGCCTGCCTCCTGGCCGCATCTGCTCTGTGTCACACAGGAAGCCGTGGAGGTCACAGCAGTGGCCCAAAACTGCAGCCTCGCCAGCAACAGAGCAAGAATTCTGTTCAGCTTTTCTCCCAAACCCCTGCTTTGGAGGTTTTTCGCTTTGTTTTCTTTGTTATTGAACTCTTTAGTTGATTTACAATATCTTGTTAGTTTCAGGTATAGAGCGCAGTGACTACGTTAGACATAAATGTGCATATATATATATATATATATATATTCTGTTCAGATTCTTTTCCATTATAGGTTATTACAAAATATAGTTTCCTGTGCTATGCAGTAGGTCCTTGTTGGTTATCTATTTTATCTATAATAATGTGTATCTCTTAAGCCCTGTCTCCTCATTTAGCCCTCCTCCCCACCTTTTCCCTTTGCTTACCATAAGTTTATTTTCTGTGTCTGTGAGTCTATTTCTGTTTTGTAAATAAGTTCATTTGTATAGTTTGTCGCTCAGTCGTGTTTGACTCTTTGCAACACCGTGGTCTATAGCCCGTCAGGCTCCTCTGTCCATGGGATTCTCCAGGCAAGAACACTGGGGTGGGTTACCATTCCCTTCTCCAGGGGATCTTCCCGACCCAGGGACTGAACCCGGGTCTCCCACCTTGCAGGCAGATTCCTAACCATCTAAGCCACCAGGGAATCCCAGATAGTTTATTTTAAATTCCACGTATGTGTCTCATCGTATGATATTTGTCTTTCTCTGCTGGCTTACTTCACTCAGGAGACTTTGGAGGTGTGAGGGCCCCTGCGCTGTGTGGACTCTGCCGGCCACCTGTGGGCCCCCACCCCCGCCCTGGCTGTGTTCTCCATCACGGCCCCCTTTTAGATCAGGCCTTCCCAGAGGGTCCAGGAAACCAAACTCAGTTCTTTGACCTTCTCACTTCCTGTGCTCTTCCTTCCAGCCCACCTCCACTGTCACCCCCTTGCCCTTGGCCTGACTGCACCACCTCTGAAAGCTCCGTCTCTCTCTTCCCACCCTGCGGCCCCCGCTTCCTACCTCTCAGCGTCAGTTCTGACTTTCTCGCTGCTCCTGACCGTAACATCCACCCTACTTTTGAGTTTTCAGTTGAGAACCATGGTGAAATACTTCGGTCATGACCGTTACTTCTGTGCATGGTTAGCTTGGCTCTGTTGGGGTGTGACTCCTCTGTGTGAGTTAGTAAGTCCTTCTACAGTGTGGGTGTCTTGAAGGAAGGCACAAGCTCCCTAGATCAAGGGTCCTCAACAGGTTCTCTCCGCCTCCCAGGGGACACCTGTCAGTGTCTGGAGACACCTCTGGCGACTGCAGGCAGGGAGCAGGCTGCTACTAGCACCCACTGTGTTGCTGTTGAGTCGCTCAGTCACGTCCGACTCTGAAGCCCCCTGGACGGCAGCACTCCAGGCTTCCCTTCCTCTCCCATCTCCCGGAGTTTACCCAAACTCATATCCATTGAGTCGGTGATGCCATCCAGCCATCTCATCCTCTGTCGTCCCCTTCACCTCCCGCCTTCAATCTTCTCCAGCATCAAGGTCTTTTCTAATGAGTCAGCTCTTCACATCAAGTGGCCAAAGTATTGGAGTTTCAGCTTCAACATCAGTCCTTCCAAAGAATATTCAGGAGTGATTTCCTTTAGGATAGACTGGTTGGATCTCCTTACAGCCAAAAGACTCTCAAGAGTCTTCTCCAACACCACAGTTCAAAAGCATCAATGCTTTGGCATTCAACTTTCTTTATGGTCCAACTCTCACATCCATACATGACCACAGGAAAAACCACAGCTTTGACTAGACGGACTTTTGTCGGCAAAGTGATGTCTCTGCTTTTTAATATGCTGTCTAGGTTAGTCATAGATTTTCTTCCAAGAAGGAAGCGTCTTTTAATTTCATGGCTGCAGTCACCTTCTGCAGTGATTTTGGAGCCCAAGAAAATAAAGTCTGTCACTGTTTCCATTGTTTCCCAATCTATTTCCCATGAAGTGATGGGTCCAGATGCCATGAACTTCCTTTTTTGAATGTTAAGGTTTAAGCCAACTTTTTCACTCTCCTCTTTCACTTTCATCAAGAGGCTCTTTAGTTCCTCTTCACTTTCTGCCATAAGGGTGGTATCATCTGCATATCTGAGGTTATTGATATTTCTCCCGGCAATCTTGATTCCAGCTTGTGCTTTACCCACCCCGGCATTTCGCATGATGTACTCTGCATAGAAGTCAGATCAGCAGGGTGGCAATATACAGGCAGGGAGGAGAGTGCTATGGCGCCTAGTGTGCAGAGGCCAGGAATGCTGCCGGTCATCCTCAGATGCACAGGACAGCACCCAGCGAAGAATTACTTCACGTCAGATGTCAGGAGAGCCTCGGTTATGAAACCCTGCCCTGTATGTGTATTAAAGTTCCCTCTGGGGAGGGAGATGGGAGGGAGGTTCAAGAGGGAGGGGACATATGTATACCTATGTCTGATTCATGTTGATGTTTGACAAAAAACAACAAAATTCTGTAAAGCAATTATCCTTCAATTAAAAATAAAATAAATAGATAAAGAAAAGTTCTCTCGTAGTCTAATCCCATATTTAACACACATGCCTCAGTGGGAGTGAGGATAAGAGGAAGGGACTTCAATGTAATCTGAGTAACTAAAAATCAAACCCACAGGTCAGAAGAGGCATTTGGAAATCCTACAATGGGCTTAGGGAGCCACGCCCTTCCATTACCGAAGGCGGGTCGAAGCTGCCCGGTGAGGTGGCGGGTATAAAGGTGCCTGTAATTGACCTGTCGGCTGGTACTCAGAGCTGACGTGGTCAGGAGTGCTATTTGATCTCTAGTTATTCCAGAATTTCCACTCTCGTGCCAAACATGTCTCTCCAGACGGCTGTTCTTCGCTCTTCCTTAAACTTCTCTTAAAGTTCGTCTGAAGTCTTCATTTTTCAGAGGTGAGGTTTTTACATTCTGTGTTAAGTCTTCTGGAAAGATATCTGGTTTGTACAAATTGGTGATAAAGGAGGTGCCCATAATCTTGTACCTTTCCGGAGGCTAATAGTTGATGGTTTTTCTTTGCACTGTATTTCAGAGGCTAAAACGCAGAAGGGAAAACCCTTATTTTAGGCTGTGGACATGTGTTTTTAGTGTTTCCCAGGTAGCGCAGGGTAAAGAATTCAGGAGACACAAGAGAGGTGGGTTCGATCCCTGGGAGGGAAGATGCCGTGGAGGAGGAAATGGCAACCCCCTCCAGGATTCTTGCCTGGAGAATCCCATGGACAGAGGAGCCCTGGCGGGCTACAGTCCATGGGGGCACAAAAGAGCTGGACCCGACTGAGCGACTGAGCGCGCACACAGTGTTACAGTCTTTGTTTCCCTTTAGAAATATGTATTTTCTTAGGAAGATTATTTTAGGGATGCTGTTTTAGACATTTCTCTACCGTAGGTGAGAAAGTTGCTTACTTCTGATGTTTCTGTTTGTCCTGAAGTCAGGTCATCTTCAAGTCAGGCTGTTTATCAGGAATGCTTGATTTTAAACCTTTGAATTCATCCTACGTGCCCTCAAATTTCCCTATTTGCTGTGGGTACTGTTTAAATTTAGATTATCAGCTCCTATGTTTCCCATACTTCCTTTCTATGCATGACATTTGTTAATAGTATTTGTAGCCTGACTGATTTCTGGATTTTTTAGTGAGCAGGGTAAATGTTTGTTTCATGGTTCTGACTGTTAGGCACTTTTTATCTCTCCTAGATGTTAAACTCATAGGCAAGATGACTGAGGCCAGAGCCAAATAAATCAGTGAGCATCTAGAAGAAATATTGCTTTTATTTTTAATCATTTTATTTTCCTAAATATATATTGAAACATTTCCTTTATTTCTTACCAGAAAGCGGGCTGTTAGCTAGTAAATGCAGTTGTTGAAAGTAAAGCATATTTTTTTCTGTCTACTCTGATCAAAAGTATTTTAAATGTACTTTTCCAAGTGCGTGTAGAGATATTTTTTTTCTTTGAATTAGGGTTGACTTAGGGTTGACTGAGAGGGGCCTTTTCCTATATTATGGAGAAATATGTAATGGATTTCAGTTGTTTTGTCCTCAATATTTTTAGAAAATAATTGGCTGATACTTGCAGTGTGTTGTGTTCAGGAAAAACAGAATTGGTTTTGCTAAGAGATGCTTTATTACAGGCGTTTGTGGCCGTTTCCTTGCCCACAATACATGAGGAGTGTTCCCGTGATCACTCTCGTGTTGGTCTTAAGGATCAACCGTTCTGAGGAATGGATTGAAAAAACGGATACATTTACCCCCAAGACTGCTGTGGACTTATTCCCGGGCACTCTTGGAGATGAACTTAATCCCAGAGTAAAATAAGCTAGAAATTGCTTTACATGTGGGTAGCGTTTACCTTGCGCCAGCATTACTGGGCTGTCTGGAGCCCCGTGGAAGGGCTCCGGGCGCAGGTCCTGAGACCAGCGTCGCCCAGGCTGAGCCAGAGGCAGCTCTCCCGCACGTCCCGCAGTCTCTGCCCCACCCGCCCTTCTCCCCCAGCTCTGAGTCCACAGCCTCTGCACCAGGCATGTGCTTCTCGTGGACTGTTCTCTCCTGGACACTGTGGCGTTCTCATCCCCATCTTAGCTCAGAGTCAGGCCAAATGCTCAAAGTCCAGAGAAACCCCCCGGCCCACCCCCACCAGCCCTAGTCAGCCCTCTGGCCCACGCCCCCTCTGTCTTTCCTCCCTCTCCTGTTGACTCTCCCACTGTTCAGTTTCCAAACTGGCTCAAGTCTCTTCCATCCTTCAAAACAGATGGGCAAGTGAACACGTCTCTCCCCACCCAAACCCTCTCTTCTTGCTTCTGTCTTCCTCCCAGGCTGCCATGTGTCCTGTACTATTTGAGCAGAAACCACTGAGAATGCTGGAATGTAGAATTTCAACAAGAGAATACAATAGCCAGTGTTTATCGAGTTGCAAATTAAAGGCTTTCCGGACCCTGTTGTCATCACTACATCTGCCTTGCTTAACACCAGTATTCACACCAGCCTTCTGAATAGTGGCTTCCAGAAGACACCTCTGTTATCCGTTTCTCTACCTACCCACTGTCTGTGTTGACTTGTTCTTCTACAATGATGATGATGATCTGGCTGTTCTGGGTCTAAGTTGCAGCATGCAAGATTGTCAATCTTAGTCGCAGCTTGCAGGATCTAGTTCCCTGACCAGGGATCAGACCTGGGCCCCCTACATCGGCAGTGTGGGGGCCTACCCACTGGACCACCGGGGAAGTCCCTGTGTGGCTTGTTCTTGTCACTCCTCTTATTCATGAAATGTAGGGATCCCCAGATTCCTGCCTTCAGACTAGTTTCTATTATATGCATGCTACCATTTTTCTCACCACCTTAAACCAGTTCATACTTCTGTTGCCAAAGCGCCTGTTGGACACCTCCAGTAAGGCTTTCTGCCCCGCTTCTAGTTCAGTCCAACCAAAACTTGAACTCATCCCCTTGCTTAGAAAATCCAAAGGGATTTTAAACATGTATATTAAATGAAAAAGAAGTGTGGTGAATTGCTGGGTGCTAGGTAGCTATGCAGAAAAAAACATTCCTAAAGTCATCCCACTTTTAGAAGACAGTTTCTATTCTCCATTGCTACAAAAATATAAAATACACAAGATCAATAAGAGTTGATGAGAAGCTATCGAAGTCCCTCGTTTTCCTGGGAGAATCACCCGTGCATCCGTCGTTTATGAACTGCCCTGTTTCCTGAGGTGAGCACGTGCACCCATCCCTGAAGAGCCTACTCAGTCCTGGGGGACAATGAGGACCACACAGGGAGCCGGGAGGCTGAAGGATGTTGTTGTTGGGCACCCGGCCCAGGGTGGGTGCGCAGTAAGCAGGAGCTGTTTGTGTGCTAGAAACGAGCTCCCTCGCTTCCCAGTCACTTGCCCCCAATATTTGTGTCCACTGGAGGCTGTCAGGATCTTGGCTCGAGGGCCAAGTCCGCTGTGGCCTGAGCTGGGCCAGCTGACTGGGAGGTGAATGGCAGGCAGGGTCTGACGCCCTCACCTGATGCTCCTACCGGTGCCTTGGGCTTACCAGAAGAGCCGGCTACATCCTTGACCTTGGTCTGGCTACATTACTTTGTCAGTACCCGTGGGAGATGGGGCTACTGGTCTAGACTGAGCCCAGGGAGGCAGCCTATCTGCTGACTGTCTGTCCCGGTGAGCATCCCTGGCTGGCTCGGGCAGGGAGCACCTCTCTGTCAGAGACACTAAGGGCTTGGACTTGGGTTAAAAGCTGGGCTCCTCTTCCAACGTTCATCTGTGTGGACACGTGATACAACCTTTGTGGGCCTCAGCGTGTGTACAGGCAGACCTCTTTTCACTGTGCTTCACTTTACTGCACTTCAAAGATACTGTGGGGTTTTTTTGTTTGTTTGTTTGTTTAACAAATAGAAGGTTTGTGGCAACCCTGTATTTAAGAAATATGTTTCATTAGGTTATCGCTGCCATAGATAGTGATTCCTCTGATGGACTTGGGCAAAGTAAATTAAAAGCCTTCTAAAAAGTATTCACCATGCTTCATGCTATTAAGAACAATTGCAATCCATTGGAAGAGCTCAGGATATCAACACTGACAGAAGTCTGGAAGAAGTTAATTGCAGCCGTCATGGTTGACTTTGAGAGCTCAGTGGAGGAAGTAACTTCAGATGCTGTGGAAACAACAGGAGAACTAGTTAGACATGGAGCCTGAAGGGAGCCTGAATTGCTGCAATCTCATGACTCAATGACATTTACTGACTCATTGAACATGAGTTTGAGCAAACGTTGGGAGGTGGTGAAGGACAGGGAAGCTTGGTGTGCTGTCGTCCATGGGGGTTGCAAAGAGTCAGACACGACTTAGCAACTGAACAGCAAAAATGACAGAACTTCTGACTGCGAGTTTGCTTCTTGTGGACAAGCAATGCTAATGGTTTCTTGAGATGTAATCTGCTCCTGTTGAAATGTCAACAAAGGATGTGGAATAACCCATAAACTTAGTTGATAAAGAGAGTTTGAGAGGAGGGACCCCAATTGTGAAAGAAGTGCTGCTGTGGGCAAAAACGCTATCAAACAACATTGCATGCTACAGAGAAATCATTTGTGAAAGGGAGGATCAATCACTGTGGCAAACTTCACTGGCATCTTATTTTAAGAAATTGCCACAGCAGTTCTTAGCCTTCAGCAGCCTCAACACAGAGGCAAGACCCTCCTCCAGTGAATAGATTATGACTTGCCAAAGGTTCAGATGGTGGTTGGGGCTTCCCTAGTGGCTCAGCGGTGAAGAATCTGTCTGTGATGCCGGAGACTAGGGTTCAACCCCTCTAGGTCGGGAAGACCCCCTGGAGGAGGGCATGGCAGCCCACTCAGGATTCTTGCCTGGAGCATCCCATGGACACAGGGGCCTGACAGGCTACAGTCCATGGGTCACAAAGAGTCAGACATTCCTGAGGGACTGTGCACACACACAGATGATGATTAGCATTTCTTTAGCAATAAAGTATTTTTAAATAAAGGGCCTCTTGAAGATAAGAGAGGGGAGTGAAAAAGCTGGCTTAAAACTCAACATTCAAAAAAACTAATATCATGGCATCCGGCCCCATCACTTCATGGCAAATAGATGGGGAAACAGTGGAAACAGTGACAGATTTTATTTTCTTGGGCTCCAAAATCACTGCAGATGGTGACTGCAGCCATGAAATTAAAAGACACTTGCTTCTTGGAAGAAAAGCTATGACAAACCTAGACAGCTTATTAAAAAATAGAGACATCACTTTGCTGACAGAGGTCCATAGAGTCAAAATTATGGTTTTTCCAGGAGTCGTGTATGGATGTGAGAGTTGGATCACAAAGAAAGCTGAGCACCGAAGAACTGATGCTTTTGAACTGTGGTGTTGGAGAAGACTCTTGAGAGTCCCTTGGACTGCAAGGAGATCCCACCGGTCCATCTTAAAGGAAGCCAGTCCTGAATATTCATTGGAAGGACTGATGCTGAAGCTGAAGCTCTAATACTTTGGCCACCTGATGCGAAGAGCTGACTCATTGGAAAAGTCTCTGATGCTGGGAAAGATTGAAGGCAGGAGGAAAAGGGGATGATGGAGGATGAGGTGGTTGGATGGCATCACCAATTCAATGGACATGAGTTTGAGCAAGCTCTGGGAGATGGTGAAGGACAGGGAAGCCTGGTGTGCTGCAGTCCATGGGGTCGCAAAGAGTCAGACGTCACTGAGCAACTGAACAACAATGACAATGTTTAAACTAAGGTATATACATTGTTTTTTAGACATAATGCTCTTGCATGCTTAAGACTACAGTGTAGTGCAAACATCAAAAACTTCATGTGACTGTCTTTATTATGACACTCACTTTATTGCAGTGGTCTGGAACCAAACCCACAGTATTTCTAAGGCATGCCTGTGTAAAATGCTTTGTAAACTGAAACGTATGGTGCAAATCTGGGTAATTGCTTCATGAACCAGCTTTACTATATGGAGTGTTTTTTTATTTTTTTTTATTTTAGTCAAAGGGATCCATGGGAAGTTATAACATACATGTAAAGCTCACTGTAGAAGTAATATAGAAATGTTTATTCTGCTGAAACCAATGACTGGTGATCATGTTCATGAAAAACAGCTGTGATGGCTATGATTTGGAAAAATGGTTTTGTGTGAGTTATCTGAAGAGCGGGATGGCCAAGAACCACCCTGCTCTCCCCTGCCGGCCCTTTGTCTTGTCCTGCAAACCTGGAAGGGTTTGTCTTGGTTGCTGTAGCTTTCAGAACCAAACCACAGAAGCAGGCGATGCTGGTAAACCTAGCAACAGCCCAACACCATGGAGACCAGTAAACGAGTTAGGGTGTGGCCCCAAAGTGGTTGAATGTTGTGGCGTTTGCTGGTGAGCTATGAAGTCAGATGTTCCCAGAACAAAATTAGATCATTCTGCTTACCTTTTTGTCCTTATTAGGCGTCCCTTAAGAAGTTAAGTTCCTGCACGTAATCTTGCATGTTGGAGAACTGCTTTTGAGATCTGGGACATTACACTTTGGCGGGGAGGGCTCCAAGCAGCATAAGCATGGTGACTTTTAGGAATGGCTGGGCCAATCGGAGCTTTCACAAAACCTGAGGCCCCTCTCAGGACAGAGTCCCTGGGTTTAGACAGTACCGGGGTGCTTGTAGGTGAGTGACTGCCTGCAGCTTGGAAGGCGTGAACGCAGTCAACCTGCTAGAAGTGGGCGTCTTGACCAAAAGAAGGGAAAATGGAGCCTGTGTCACTGACCTCACAGCTCTGTATATAAAGACCCTGGGCCCGCACTGGAGCAGTCAGGATGCATGGCCACCCTCTTCCTGACTCCTCCCCGCCCCCTCCCCCCCCCCATTTTGTGGCTCAGATCTTTCAAAGGTGCTCTCGGTTTCTTCTGCCAGCCTCCCTGAGAATGGAACCTGGGGGCTTCTTGTCTGATTTCTTCTTACCTGACACTCTTAGGTGATTCTGGTTTTGTCTTCCCCAGTCTAAAGGATTTAGATTACTCTGCCTAGTGGAGGAGGGAATGGTAACCCACTGCAGTATTCTCACCAGGAAAACCCCATGGACAGAGGAGCCTGGTGGGCTGCAGTACGTAGGGTCGCAGAGTCGGCCATGACTGAGCACACACATGCCTAGCGACCTAAAGCTGTGAGCAGCGGGGTAGAGGTGTAGTGCACGTCATGGTTTCTCTTCTACAAAATGTCACTTTCTTTGACTTCTGCGTGGACTTCCCCAGCACCAAGTGTGTAGGCGCCTCTCAGGAGTCATCCTCACAAGTGTCCACGGTGAGTTTAAAACACAAGAGCAGGGTGGGTACGGCCGGGAGAGGGCCCCAGGAGGGCGCCTTTTCATCAGAGAGCTGCTTCTATCAAAATGAAGGCAACTAGACCCTCTACACTGTCTTCTGGGACCCCGGGGACTAAATAACACAGAGAAGTGTGAATTCCGCAGCACTTGAAACACAGACTGACATTTGCCCTACAGCTGGGACCGGTCTGAGCTGTGCCCCCAGGGTGGCTGGCTGGAACACATGTCAGAATGTCCTGGCCTCTCGTCGAAAAGGATGTTGGTACAGCTGCTGCTGCTACTGGGTGGAGTCAGAAATCTCTTGTGCCTTTACTATTATTATCTTACTGTTGGTGTTGTTAGTTTGTTCCTGGGACTAAAATTAATCAGCCAGTTGCCTCTTCTGGGACAGTGTCCTGCCACCTGGGGCTTCTGCAGCTGGGCCCTCCCATAGCTTCTGTGGGGGCTGTGGGTTTGCTGTCTTCTCTGGGGTTACTCACCATCTTTCCCAGTTCTCAGCCATGTTAAACTGTTGTCGCCCCGCTTCCCTCCTGCTGCAGAGCAAGGCAGGCAGGCCCGGGTGCCTTGTGGGTGGTTTCTGAAGGCAGGGAACAGGCTTCATTGGTCCTGCGGGTCTCAGGGCAATGCTTGTAGACATGGGCACCCCCTCTGCACCACCTCCCGGGTGGCCTTCCAGTTGCCAGTTGTCAGCTTTATGAAAACCGTATAGGGAAGTGGGCCCTGGGGTTAAACCCTCTGGCTCAGTTCTTGGCCCTGTCACTGACTGTAGGACTGTGACCAAGTTACTTAGCCCCTGTATCTCGGGTTTCATCTGAAACCTGCCAGTGATAATGAAAGTGCCCAGGGTGAAGGGGAGGGCCCCCCCTGAGCACAGTCGGTGGAGCCGCCTGGCTGCCTCTTGGCCCCCTATCTTCCCCCTGCTCAGGAAGATGTGGTCACAGGGTTCCAGGTGGCAAGTAGCTCTAGAATCTGCTGATCTACATCAGAATATTCCAACTGAAGGCTCTCAGAAGGCAATTTTATTAACGGGCTATCCTTTTCATCGTGGAGCTGTTACTCAAATTATCTTTGCTTTTCACCAGAGATTCCCCAAATACCACAGGTATTTACATAAAATAACTTAAAATTTTCTCCAACGTGTTTAATCAAGAACTGTTAACACACTAACGGACTTTAAAAGCGCTTTAGCAAGAAGACAAGGTATTAAAGGTGTGCATTTCAGTCTTTCTGAAAGTTATTCTTGCGAACCTGACGGTGCTGTGCATTAAAGCTTGGCGGCTGTGTGCACCTTCATCAAAGCTGACCCCTGCTGTTTCTCCCGCGGCGGCCACTCTGGGTCTTTACTCGGCCTTGCTTTTCTGCTGCCCCTATTCCCTCTTAGGTTAGAACCTCCCGGCCCCCCAGAACGTCCTCTGTCCACCCCACCCCATCCTCCACACAAAGACACACACACCCTTCCTTCCAGAGTCTCCTCCCCTGAAGCCAGAGCGGCAAGGTGAGCGCACACAGTCCGCTGCGCTGACACTTTACTGGGAGCTAGGTTAGGGTGGCGGAGACCGGGAGACCGGGGGACCGTACATTTTAGTGCGCATTGGCGGTCTCTCAAGACGCTTGCTGGAGCCGCCTTTGCATACACCTCGGCCCAGCCTTCCCGTTGGAAGTTTTCATTTTGAGGCGGGGAGGTGGTCTTTCTGAAAAGGGCTTCCGAACACGTGCCCTCAGGGCGAGGTCAGCAGAGGCCGGGGCCGCCTGGACGCGGCGTAGGAGCAGGGGGCGCCACGGGCGTGGGGCATGGCCGGGGCAGGCTGGCATTCTGATAAAAATCTGCGTCCTTCCTTCCCGTCGCTCCCACCCCGGCCTGGCGAGGTCGGGACACGTTTCCATGATTTGCTTGTAGGACTTTTAAAGAACGAGTCACGCGTGTTCTGGGGCTGTAGGAGGCGCGTGCGGAACCGCGGGGTCCCCGTCCCGCCGCGGACACTCCCCTCCGCGCGGCCCCAGCCTCGCACGACCTCCCGCAGGACCCTGGACGGTGCGGCCAACCCCTCCGCCCCCACCAACCCCGGCCCTGAGACCCCGAATCCGCGCCGAACCTCATTCTTCTGCCGCGGCTTGCTGAGCGGGAGCCGGGCGGGGGGCGCACTGGGCCACCGGACGCTTGTTCTCACCCCCGCGGGCCGCGCATTCTGGTCGCCCTAGAAGGCGGCCCTTTCTCTGGGGGAGTGTTAACGGGGTACCCGGCCAGCAGACGCTGCGGAGCTCGGGCGAGGCTGTCGTGTCCGTAGAAGCTCAATTTGGCCTGAATTTGGGGCCGCAGCCCAGCACCGACGGCGCGGGGGCGGTGGAGGCGGCGAGGGGTGAGGGAGGCGGAGACGGGCGGGGACACAGGCGGGGCCTGGAGAGACTGTCCGCTCTGCCCCCGGAGGACCCCGCCCCCAGGACCCCGCCCCCGGAAGACCCCGCCCCCAGGACCCCGCCCCGTGCAGAACCCTCCCCCGCACCGACCCCTCCCCAAGGGGAGCCGGGCCCCGTGCGCAGCTCCCCGCTCCCGCATCTTCCAAAGCCCCTCAGTTCGCCTTCCCTCCGCTGGTGGTGGTGACCAGGACCGGCCGGGGGTCTCCTCCTCGGGTCGGGACCGAAGGGGGCTGCCTGGTGATTAATGACCGCGCCGGAGGGAGCAGCGTGGGGGCGGAGCAAGCCCGGTGGACCCGGAGGCGGGGAGGGCGGAGCGCAGGGGCGGAGCTCGCGGGGGGGGCGGCCCGGTCTCCTCGGCTCCCCGCGCCGCCCCCGCCCCGGCCCGCCAGCCCGGGCCACCTGCACCCCGCCCCTGCGGCCGCGCCCGAGCCCCGGAACCGCGGAGGCGCGCTCCGCCCGGGCGAGGGCGAGGTTGCCGTCCCGACGCGCGCCGCGATCCCGCTGTTCTCGGCATGCGGCTGCGCTGAGCCCGCCCGCGGATCCCGGGAGCCCGACGTCCACTAAGGATCTCTGCTGGCTGTGTGAGAAGGTGGCCTTTAGCCGGCAGGATGACCAACCCTGCGGCCGCGCAGAACCAGGAGATAGACTGCCTGAGCCCAGAAGCTCAGAGACTGGTAAGAGGAAAACATCTCCAAAACGTTTGGTTCTGACCGCGAATGTTTGGACCTTGTGGTTGTGCTGGGGCCGACCGAGGGCGGGCGCCACCTTCCACCGCAGCCATCTGCCTGGTGAGGTGTGTGTGGGCCCCGCCTGGCCGGGAACCCCCCTTAAGCGAAAGTCCGTCCCCACGCGAGGACCTGCGGTGGGGCGGGGGTAGAGTGTTCTCGGTTCGGTTCTCGGTTTCGTTTGTGCCGCCCGCCTTGCGCCCGGGAAAACGCGTTTCCCGGGCCGGCGTTCCTCGCCACCGCGGAAAGGAACTCGGTCTAGTCCGCCCTGGCCGCATTGACGGGCTCTGCCCAGTTGGGTGCTTCGTCCGCGGATCCAGCCGAGATCTGAGACCTGCGCGTGGTCTAGAGTTTCACTCAGAACTGCTAGTTTGGTGTTTTACAAAACACAGCACCTGGGCGCTGGCGCCCAGGGGCGGCGCCTTCAGCCTGAGACTGGCGCCCCCAGCGGCCGGGTGGTTTGGAGTGCTTATTCTTCTCTGGGCCCTTAGAGCCTTCTCTAGTTCCCCAAGACTCCAGTTTCCAAATCCTTTTTGGCTGGTCTCCTGGGGTCTCTGCGTCTGGAGGGATTTCATCTGTGGGATTTTGCAGTTATCCAGCTCAACACCCAGTATTGGGACTATGGATGTGAGGCATTAAGAGTCCAGCAGGGGATGAATTGGGGAAGGTTTGTAATAACCCATTTTCGTGTGGCTTGTGGCTGATCATGAATGGGAATATTTAAAAGTGAAAGGGTGCAATTTGGAAAAGACATACATTATTAAGTTAATACTGTAGAGAGAGAGACCCTAGATTTCCACTTTATTGGGCCTTTGTGGAACCTTAAATGAAGTGTGAGCCCTTCACCAGACAGGAATTAACCCCCTACTGAGTGTTTCTGGAAGGTTCAAGATGAATAAGACTGCTCTGCCCTCAGCTTCCTGGTCAACCCCAGAAAGAAATGTAGAAATAGATTCTGATGAACACACACTTGAAAAGCACATTCCTTACTTGAGGACTGTTAGGTGGGTATTAAGTTAATGTCCACATTCGGTGTGCTTCTCTGGCCTCACTTAAGGTTCCAGCCTTGAACCAGACCCTTGGAGCTGGTTCCTACCCCTTCGCCTAATTGGGAACCTACAGAGAGAGCCTTGCGTCAGCATCAGGGAAGGGCCCTTGGAAGAAAGAAGGACGGGAATGCTCTGAGAAAGGCTGGTGCTCCCAGGAGTCGCTTAGGCAAGCCATAGATGGCAAGAACAGACTGATGTTAGTCCTGGGCAAGATTCGAGCTCAGAGGAATGAACTGCTGGGCCCGGAGAAGAACAGAGTGACCATGGGGAGCAGGATCTGAAGCAGGGGTAGAAACAGCCCCTCTTGTTCGATGGCACTCGATGCAGCGTCTCCTTAAGCCTTAACTTACCCCAGGATCGGGTCTGGTGGAGTATGTGTGCCTCACAGAGACGCTGCCGGGAGCCGGTGCCGGGAGAGACTGGAACAGCTGCTCATTGAGAAGGTGCCCACCCCCTCCAGCCCGCGATTCCAGGATCCAGTATAGTCAGAAAACTAAGGCTGTTTCTCTTTTTTTGTAAGTTGTGAGCAGAATTCATTTGGCAGTGATGGGAGGCGTTTTGTGTCCCCTCCCAAGTCTCATCATATTGTGGGGTCCTGTGCCAAGGTCCCCAGGTCCCATTTATTTGGCCGATGGAAGGCTATTTTCAGTCTTTATTCTTCTTAGTGTGAATGCGCATACATTTCTCTGCAGCCCTGTTACGGTACTTGATTAAGGACTGTTACTCTGAGTTGTTATAGAACATGCAGTGTATGCCTCTTATTACCCTTCTAAAACCCAAAAATGCTGAATTCTGAAACATCCTTGGTCCCAGGGGTTTTTAGTAATCAGTTGTGAACTTGTTAGAGTTTTTGTTTGTTTGGGAGAGGGCTTGTTAGGGAGGGGTATGTTTGTTTTTAGTAAAAAAAAAACAGCAAAAAAAAATTTTTTTTTAAAGCAGAACATGGAACAGAAGTAAAACACAGTCCTTGTTTTATGACGTTAGTGGTTGAAAGGAAACAAGTGGGGTGGAGTGGGGTGGGGTGGGGTGGGGTGGAGTGGGGTGGGATGGGATGGGGGTAGGGTGTTGGGTGGGCTATGTCCGAAGGACTTACCCACAGGCCATCCTGGGCATTAGTATTCCAGCCAGAGAAGGGTGGGCACTTCAGACTGGTTTGTGCCAGCTTGTGTTCAGCGCTAAGTGACCCTGTGTCCTGGGAACAGGGGTCCCCCATGGAGGAGGGCCAGGGCCCCATGGGTGTGAGGCCAGAGCTGGGATTGGCAGGAGGACATGGATTTGTCTAGCTCCACCTCAAAGCAAAAAAGCAGGATCCGAGCAGGAAGTCTAGGCTCCTTGCAGGAGTGGATGGTGTGGAAACCGTGTTTCCTTAACTTGGGTAACTTCCCCCGTGTGCGCCGGGTTGTGTCAGCTGGCCTGGCTGCTTCCCACATACAGAGCAGCATGGAGTCCTCACAAACAACCAGCCCCATCCTGAGAGAGGCTGTTGGGGGGAACGTGGACCCCACCAAGTCTCATCTCATTGTAGGTACCTGTGCCCAGGTCCCCTGGTCCTGGCGAGCAGAAACACACAGCACTGGGGTGCCTGGCCTTGCTAGGCTTAGCCTGAGACTCTGGGTGTTGGAATCCTGGTTTGTTTTAGATGGATCATTTCCCCAAGCACTTAAGATATAAAAGCAGTAAGTTAGGTCTTTTCTCTTAGTAGTAAAAGTGTCCCACTAGGGCAAAGATGGAGACTCAATTTCCCCTTTTCTTTAAGAATTAGTTTCTGTTCAGCCTGAACTAATGTCAACGGAGCAGAAGTCTCATTCGCACTTTTTTTTTTTTTTCAGATCCTGCAGTCTAAACTGCCACTTACACTGAGCACAGGAAATCGCGTTATTTATAGCGGCTCAAGTGTTTTCAGACAAAGTTGATCCGAGTATTACCTGATTAAGAGTGAGGTTCTTATCTAGTTTCTACAGAATTACGAGGTCGCATGTTGGTGTGATATGTTTGCTCCCCAAAAGGCAATGTTCAGGAGGAAATTCTTATCCTTGAAAAATCAGGCTGTGTGACTCAGCAAAGGAAATGTTTATGACCGGTTGGTTACTCATATGCCAGTATTTCCAGAATATCTGATCATACTTAAAAGTTTTGACCTCGGAGCCCCATTGGCCATAGGGCTCGGGTTATAACCTGTCACAGCAGAAAGGCTGCTGTATCTCACTGTGGGTGAGACATGGGTCAGAAAGAGAGGAATTTTTGTTACTTCACTGCTTTTGCTCTGGGGCACCCCAGTTTTAGCACACGCGCACTTGTGTGTGTGTGTGTGTTTTAAAGCAGGTTGTTTCCATATTTTCATGGATTGGATTTACCAGAACTTTTACTGTTCAGACTATCTAGAGAAAGTAAATGAACTTCTGATTTAAACAAAGCACTGTTTTGACTACATCCAAGATTCAGTGATTCAGAATTCCTGTGCGTTTGATGGTGGACCACTACTTAAATCCCCTTTCTGAGACTGATGTTTTTGTGTAGGGGAGGGCGGGAGTTTCAAGTGGTTTTTCTCCTTCATGCTATAAGTTGACAACTTTAAAACCTGTGTAAATACTTTGATCTGGACTCTGAAGGAAAGCTACTTTGTAGTTTAAATTACTATAAAGATTTACTTTTCCTTTTAACTAAAATGTTTCATTTATGTGTTTGTGTCCTAGAGCTTATCAGAGCAACATCCTTTCTGATCCTCAGGTCTTTTTTCTCTCTGGCCGGTGGGGGAGAGAGAAACAGGAGTGGGCTTTTTCTGTGGGTGGGCTGTCTCCCCAGCACACTTACTCCTGGTGGGTGCTTCTGCACGCTCGTCTTCTCCCTTGTCTTCTAAACATCCTCTGAGCCGAGTTCACACTGCTGGGACAGAGGCATTGTGTAGGTAGACACACTTGGTAGCATTTCCCAAAGCCCCACTGCGTCAGCGATCTTCAGTGTTTCCTGTAGAAGTCTTCCCTTGCCCTGACGAATCTCAGAGGCGGTTTGGTTATCTCCACTTACACATAAAGAGAAGATGGGCTCAGAAGGTTCAGGTGACTTTCCCAAGACTGCACAGCCACAGGCCGAGGGGCCCGTGGGGCCCCAGGCAGGATGGTTCAGAGCTGGTGACGGTCACTGCCACCCCCGTCCAGCCTGCCCGGGCAAGGTCTGGCGAGGCGGCGGGGGAGCATCCTTGCTGTTGTCAGCCTGTCTCCTGAGCCCTGGGCCCTCACAGCCCCAGGGCTCAGCGAGGCGGCGGGGGAGCATCCTTGCTGTTGTCAGCCTGTCTCCTGAGCCCTGGGCCCTCACAGCCCCAGGCTCAGGCCGAAGGACGTCTTTCTGCTAAGGCAGCCTCTTAGGACACACGTCCTTGAGACTGAGGTCTTGATTTGATGAACATTTCCTTTCTATTTCTGGTAGTTTTTCAGACAAAAGAACACTCAATGGGTTATTTTTTCTAAATAAGGACACGAATAGCAACCACATAGCTGCCAGCATTTTTATTTTTCTATAGTTCATACCGTACCCACGTTTTAGCTGTCACTTGGGTCAACCCGCAGCGGGACCTGCCGGGTACCAGCCTCATTCCCATGTGTTGTAAAGCTCCTCCCCGCCATCCAAACAGACGAGCCTGCTGAGAATGTTTGAGGGTGCCTGGCCCTTTCCTGGCTGGTTCCAGGAGGATCACTCGGGCAGAGGAAAGGGTGTCAGTAGCTGTGTGCTGCCTGCGTGGGAAAGCGTGGGGCTACTGGAGCGTCAGGTCTTTTTTTTGAGAAGGAACAATGTCAGTGTTTTGTGTCATCTTAAAGGTGTGGGGGGTGGGGTGGCTTCCCAGATGGCTCATTGGTAAAGAATCTACCTGCAGTGCAGGAGAGACAGGTTCGATCCCTGGGTCGGGAAGATCTCCCGGAGAAGGACATGGCAACCACTCCAGTATTCTTGCCCGGAGAATCCCGTGGACAGAGGAGCCTGGGCTGGAGTCCATGGAGGTCACAAAGAGTCAAATACAGCTCAGTGACTGAACAGCAAGGAAAGTATGTGGTTTACGAGGAAGAACCTGAGCAGAGCAGGCAAAGCAAAGGGCACGGAGCCCGGATGCGCTGCCCAGAGGGAACCTGTCAGGGGGAGCGCTGCTCAGGTGAGGCCAGGCCGCTCTCACCTGCCACCCGTCAGTCACACATGAGGCTATCTGCGGCCGTTGCTTGCTTGTCGCCCCAATATGCTGAGACCACTGAAGGAAGCATGAACATCCCTCATCTCAGAAAAACACTTACAATGTATTAACGGCAAGAGGAGAACTCTTTGCACGGAAAATACTGTGCACTCTTTTTTTCTTAGTTTTTATTTATTTGGTTTTAGTTTTGGCTGTGCTGGGTCCTCATTGTTGCACACAGGCTTTCTCTAGTTGCAGCGAGCAGGGCTGCTCTTTGTTGTGGTGCATAGGCTTCTCATTACGGTGCTTCTCTTGTTGCAGAGCACGGGCTCCAGGTGCACGTGCCTCAGTCGTGAGGCCTGCGGGCTCAGTGGGTACGGTTTTCACACTCTGGAACACAGGCTCGGTGGTTGTGGCACAGGGCTTAGTTGCTCCGTGACATTTGGGATCTTCCTAGACCAGGGATCGAACCCGTGTCTCCTGCACTGGCAGGCGCATTCCTTACCCCTGAGCCACCAGGGAAGCTCTAAGTACTCACTCTTTTCATTCACCAGCTTGAGTGCGGGTTGCTGCTCAGCTGAAGATTGTTTTGTGAAGTTTGAATAGGTAATTGCTATTAGTCTGCTCTCCGTTAAGTCACATGAACACTTTTGTTCGTGATTAAAATGTTTGTTCTTTTGGTGTGTTTCTCTGAGAAGAAAAGTCAGGAGATTTCCAGTAGCAAAACAGGGAAGAGAACTCTGTGGACAGTCTCAGTGTAACAGATAATTCACCCCTTTGGAGACCAAACATTTCAGAGGCAAAGCAAGCTCCCAGAGATCATGTCACCGGGTTTCCAAAGTGACGTAATTTGTCCAGGTTCACATAATGGGCGAGTGGCAGAGCCAGCACTCACAGCTTGGTCTTGAGACCCCTCTCAGGACCGTCTCAGTCTTTGGAAACCCCAGACCCTGCTGAGAACACCATCACCTGGAGAGGTGGTTTCTACGCCTGGTCCCCCGAGACCAGAGGATGTGGCACCAGGACTTGACCTCTGGGCACAGACATGGGTGGCCTTGTGAGGTCAAGGCTTCTTTGAAGGCTGCTGTTTTATCATAAAATTCCATGATCATTTTATAGTCCATAACTCATCTGATTTGATTTTGATGGAAACATAGTGTTTTAAATAACCGATTAAACTTTAGCCTGATTAGTCCTTAACTGTATGTCCTCCATGTCATCAAGTAAAATCGATAACTTGTTTATTTTGTGGCTTCAGCACTGGCCCCCAGACCTGTGCCCTGAACCTGTGGTCAGGCTGTTTCAACAAGTGTGGACATGCAATAGAGGGGTTCAGCACCCCCATTGCACACCAGAGTTTTAAAAAAGTGGTTCCCAGTCATGTCAGACCCAATGTCTCTTTTTATAACAAGTTTTTAATATCCTTGTTACTAAACCTGAAATGAAATTCCTAGGTGGTAGAAGCTACCTTCACACATAATTTCAAGTCAATATAACGTTTGAACTGTAACATTAAAAAGAAATCAAATGAAAGTAAAGTGCAGGAACAGAATGTGAATATTGTGACTATTGGGAAGGTTCTGAACAAGGCCATGTATAGTCTTTCCTGATTTCCACGCAGATTGCATTCCTGGAATATTCAATGTATGTTGAAACTACTCATAACATTTTGAATTTACATGTGAGTTGAAATCAGTTTGTATGTCTGAAAGTTATGAATGTGGTTTTTGGATCTGCTTAAGTAGCCAGTAGGAAAGTTCCTTATTGTACAGGCCTGCCCAAGGACAGGATGGTTGGCATGCCATGCCCTGCCCCCAAATGCCATCAGTCTCTGCTCCAATCACTGTGACTTCCCAACACCTGCCCCCTCCCCCGAGCGTTTCCTAAATGCCCTCTGAGAGGTGTCACATGCTCCCTGACAGCGCCATCCCGAAGCTCCCTCTCCTCCCTGGTGATCATAATTAGAGTCGTGGCTGGAAAGAGCAGCCCCCTTGTGGAGGGACTTACCATGATTGAGGGGGTTGGAAAGATGAAATTTTGAGACTGGAGTACAGTGCCCGTGGCAGCTGAGGGGTATGGGGAGGGCAGTGGATACACATACGGAGACCCGGATGGCCACTGATTCTGGGCTGCCAGCCGGAATGTTCCCTCTCCTGTTCCTGCCTGTGCGGGAGAACACATGGCCCCATTCACTTGGTTACTTTGAATAGCACACTATTTTTAGAATCTGCTGCATATGAGGAGTTGGGGGTCTATGTAGAAAACAAAAGTTGGTGGCTGTTGTCAGTTCCTGTAGCCAAGTCAACTCAGCAAAATAATAAAGATCAAGAGAGTACATAAATAAAAGAGAGATTAAAAAATCAGAAACAATCAATGAAACCAAGAGCTGGTGTTTTGAAAGGATGAGCAAAATCAGCAAACCTCTAGGCAGGCTCCCCAAGGAAGAAAAGGGAGAGAACCCAAATCAAAGAAGAAATGAAAGAGCAGAAATAACAACTGAGACCCCAGAAATACGAAGAATAATAGAGAATACTGTGGACAGCCATATGCCAAAAAATTGGACAACCTAGAAGAAATGGGCAAGTTTCTAGAAACACAGCCTGCCAAAACTCAGTCAGGATGAAACAACTAATCTGAACAGACTGATCACTAGAAGTTAAATAGAATCTGAAATTTAAGGAGATTAAAAAAAAAAAAAAAAAAAGAACCTCCCTGCAAAGAGAAGTCTGGGACTGGATTTCACTTGGGAATTCTAACAAAGGAAGAACTTATATGTATCCTTCTTAAACTATTCCAAAAACTGAAGAAGAGGGCACACTCCCAGACTCATTCTGTGAAGCCACCAACACCAGACACGGTCACTACAAAAAATGAAAGTTGCAGGCCAGTATCGCTCGTGAATGTAGATGCAAAATGTTAGCAAACCATATACAGCGGTATAAAAAAGGGTCGTACACACTATCCAGTGGGATTCAGCCCAGGGTCACAAGGATGGTTCCACATCAGCAAACCGATCACTGTGACATCCCACATCAACAAAAGCAAAGATGGAAACCACATGATCACTTCAGTAGACGTGGAAAAAGCATTTGACAAAATTCAGCCTTCATTTATGGTAAAAACTCTCACCAGAATGGTTATAGAGGGAACATATCTCAACGTAATAAAAGCCATTTATGATAAACCCACATTCAACATAATACTGAATGGTAAAAAGCTGAAAGCCTTCCTGCTAAATTCAGGAGTAAGACACAGTTGCCCACTCTCATTACTTCTATTCAGCGTAATATTGGAAGTCCTAGTCGTAGCAATCAGACAAGGAAAAGAAATACAGAACTTGCCTGGTGGTTCAATGGTTAAGAGTCTTCCTTCCAATGCACAGGACTTGAATTTGATCCCTGATCGGGGAACGAAGATCCCACATGCCACTCAGCAGCTAAGCCCATGCACCACAACTAGAGAGCCCGTGCTCTCTGGAGCCTGTGCGCCACAACTCAAAAGCAACAAAGAACACACAGGCTGCAGTGAAGACCCAGCACAACAAAATAAAAATGGATAAACAAGAAATCCAGGGCATCTAAACTGGAAGAGAAGAGACAAAGCTGCTACTGTTTGTACTTAAGATGATCATAGAGAGAGCCCTGAAGTCGCCACACAAAACCTGTTAAACACTAATAAATGAATTCAGCAAGATAGCAGGATACAAGGTTAATATTTAGAAACCTGAACCTGTTGCATTTCTTTAATAAGAAATATCAGGAAAATAACGTTTTAAAAAAATCCTGTTTAAAATCACATCAAAAAAAAAAAAAAAAAAAAAGCTTAGGACTAAACTTAACCATGGTGGTAAAAGAGCTGTATGCTGAAAATTATTAAATGTTGATTAAGGAAATTGAGGAAATCCACAGGGTCACAAAGTGTCAGACACAGCTGAGCAACTGAACTAATTGAACTGAAGGACACTGCAGACAATTCAAAGGAATGGAAAGATATCCCATGCTCTTGCCGACAAAGGTCCATGTAGTTAGTCAAAGCTATGGTTTTTCCAGTAGTCACATATGGATGTGAGAGTTGAACCATAAAGAAGGCTGAGTGCCAAAAAATTGATGCTTTCCAGTTGTGGTGTTGGAGAAGACTCTTGAGAGTCCCTTGGACAGCAAGGAGATCAAACCAGTCAATCCTAAAGAAAATCAGTCCTGAATATTCATTGAAAGGACTGACGCTGAAGCTGAAGCTCCAGTACTTTGGCCACCTGATGCGAAGAGCTGACCCATTGGAAAAGACCCTGATGCTGAGAAAGACTGAAAGCAAAAGGAGAAGGGGGCAGCAGAGGATGAGATGGTTAGATGGCATCACCGACTCGCTGGACATGAGTTCGAGTAAGCTCCAGGAAGGAAGACAGGGAAGCCTGGGGTGCTGCAGTCCATGGAATTGCACGGAGTCAGGCACGTCTTAGCGACTGAACAACAACATAGATCAACAGAACAGAGAGCCCAGAAATAAATCCACATACCTATGGTCAAACTTCAGCAAAGGAGGTGAGAATGTAAAATGGCAGAACAGTCTCTTCAACAGGTGGTGCTGTGGATACTGGACTGCTGCATGTAAATCAGTGAAGTTAGAACCTCCCTCACACCATGTAAAACATAGACTCAAAATAGTCTAGAGACGCAAATACAAGACATGACACCATAAAGCTCCTGGAAGAGAACGTAGACGAAACATTCTCTGACATAAGTTATAGCAATATTTTCTTAGATCAGTCTCCCAAAGCAAAAGAAATAAAAGCAAAAATAAAATTCAAAACCTTTTGTATAGCAAACAAAACCATAAACAAAAGGAAAAGACTGGGAGAAAATATTTGCAAAGGATATGACCAGCAAACCGTTAATATCCAAAATGTACAAACAGCTTCTACATACAACTCAATCTCAATAAACTAAACAACCCAATCAAAACATAGACAAGACCTAAATAGACATTCTCCAAAGGAGACGTACAGATGGCCAACAGGCAGATGGAAAGATGGTCAACATTACTAATTATTAGAGAAATGCAAATTCAAAGCCCAGTGGGGTATCACCTCCCACCAGTCAGAATGGCCATCATTAAAAAGTCTACAAATAATAAATGCTGAATAGGGTGTGGAGAAAAGGAAACCCTCCTACACTGTTGGTAGGAAGGTAAATTGGTGCAGCCACTATGGAAAGCAATGTGGAGGCGCCTTTAAAAACGGAAAATAGAGTTACCATGTGATCCAGCAGACCCACTCCTAGACATATCCACTTATGTGTGGAATCTGAAAAAATACAAAAGAATTTGTACGCAAAACAGAAACAGACTCGCAGACCTCAGGACAGACTTCTGGTTACCCAAAGGGAAAGGGAGGGAGGCAGGACAAATGAGGGGTTAGGGATTAGCAGAGCCTAAGTACCATATGTAAGATAGACACACAAGGCTATACTCTACAGCACAGGGGATTGTATTGAATACCTTGTAGTAACCTGTTAATATAATAGCATAGAGTATGAAAAATAGCCGAATCACTTTGCTGTACACCGGAAACTAACACAATCAATTCTACTTCGAGAAAAAAAAATATATTTTTTTTTTTAAAGGCAGGTCAGGAAAGGGCTTCTGTGTCAGAGCCTCACGGTGGCTCTGCACAGAGGGCAGCGTTTTAAGTCCCTTCAGCCCGGGACTCTGTGTGTGCTCCGGTGAGTCTGCGAACTTGCTCATCTGTTCTTTCCTCATTCCAGGGACCAGTCACACGTGGATGGAGGGAGGGCCCCTCCTTGTTTCTAAACAAAACCGGTTCTTTGTCCCACTTCAGGCTTCGACCGCTTGGTATTCCTCTTACATTCACATGCCTGTGCTTTAGTCTAACTTTCCCCAAGAGGTGATAAATACGGTGGTAACATGTCCCGTGGCTGGAAGAAAACTCTCCCATCACAGAGCTTTGGGGTCACTGATCCGCACGTCAGCCAAGAGCATAAGTCTCCTGGGCTCTGCGGGGCGGGGTGGGAGCTGCTTCCAGCAGCGGCACCCCTTTCCAGGCCCTGGAGCTTCTCGGCGGAGGGGGAGGAGATGACAGAGCCGCCCAGCTCATTTCCCAAGAGTCAGCCCAGAGTTATGGCTCATAAATCCCTGCCCCTTTCCATGTAGAATTCTGGAGCCCCAGGAGAGTCTGAGAACAGAGGAGGGGCTTTTTCTGTGGCATGGGATAAGGGATGTGGGGATATAGAATTCCACACTTTGCTTGAGTCCCAGCAAAGCTTTGGAGCTCAGAAGAAAGTGTGCAGAGTCAGGACTCTGGACTTCATGTGGGGCTTTTCAGAAAAATATTGAGTCTGCCTCCAGGCACCTCTGTCCTCTCCAAGCAGGCAGGACTCGGGCTCCACTGGTGTTACCACATTTCTGTTTTTAAAAGACGGGGGGTTGAATTGGTGGGAACCACAGAAGGTTACAAAGGGTATTAGAGCTCTTAGAGCCCCAGACGCCACTGTAATTGGGGTGCAGGGTACCGGGGTGTGTGGTCGCTCCACCCTTGGGCAGGGTCTCCCCTTCCTGCTTACGAAACCCCCACCGCAGACGGGAGGTCGGGAGAGGAAGGAAGCTGTGCAGGGGCCAGGCTAAGAGGGCAGGGCACACCTCGCCCAGGCAGGGCTTTCTCCTCCCGCCCTGGTGAATCGCTTCTGCTTTAGTTTTGCCCAGTCTGCAGGCCAGGCTGGGCTGCCCCTGAGTTCCCTGAAGAGAGGAGCAGCTGGTGGCCTTGGAGCAGTGTTATTACAGCTGGGATTCCTGGTGCTCCAAGCAGGAAGCCTGTTGGGGTCCCTGATAAAATGGGGGTGCGTCTGACTTTATCCACTGACTCCCGTGTCTCATCCTGGTAGAACCCACTTTTGCTCTGTGGTCCGATCTAGAACCAGAGCCCATCAAGCCCTTGGCACAGAGACCCGTCACCAAAGTAACTCCTGCTTTTGCTGGTGACATCTTCACATAGCCCACCAGCCTTTCTCCAGCCCGGTCTGGGTCTGCACCTGCCTCGAGGGCACTTCAGACAGAGAAGCATTGAAACCACTGGGTGTCATTTCAAGGGCTCCAAAGAGCTCAGGTGGAGAAGGAAATGGCAACCCACTCCAGTGTTCTTGCCTGGAGAATCCCAGAGACGGGGGAGCCTGGTGGGCTGCCGTCTATGGGGTCGCACAGAGTCGGACACGACTGAAGTGACTTAGCAGCAGCAGTACCAAAGAGCTCAGGTACCATAGTCCTTTCTGTTTCAGCACAGAAAGACTTCAGTGAGAGAAAAAGTTATAGATAAGAAGTGATTTGTTATTTGGTAGAAACCAATGCAATGCTGTAAAGTTATTAACCTTCAATCAAAATAAAAAAAGAAGTGATTTATTAGAATAGGGTGCTTGTGAGGCTTACAAGTGGGTAGGCAAGGTGGTACCACATGACTTAATGAAAACGTACTGGGCTACAGTTTTATAATCAAACAAAAATTGGGAAAAGGAGCCCATCTTTGTCTTTTTTGAGTAGATGTCATGCCTCCACTATCAGCTCCTCCTCCAGGTTGAGCAGCGGAGTTTTCTTGTCCCTACGTGGTCAAACCAGGTTCACAAATTACTGTTCTTTTATGTGTGCAGAGAGCATGTCTTGCGTGCACATGTGCTAAGTCACTTCAGTCATGTCCGACTGTGGGACCCTATGGACTGTAGCCCTCCAGGCTCCTCAGTCCATGGGATTCTCCAGGAAAAAATACTGGAGTGGGTTGCCATGCCCTCCTCCAGGGGATCTTCCCAACCAGGGATCAAACCCGGGTTTCCTGCATTGCAGGCAGATTCTGTACCATCTGAGCCACCAGGGAAGCCCAAGAATACTGCAGTGGGTAGCCTATCCCTTCTCCGGGGGTCTTCCCATCCCAGGGGTTGAACCCACATCTCTTACATCCCCTGCATCGCCAGGCGTGTTCTTTACCAGCTGTGAAGCCTGAGCGTATCCTAGGGATCACCAGCTTACTGAGCTCGCTGGGCAGGAGGATGTGGGTCTCACGCCACTGTTGTTTTATTGTTTGGGCACATGTCTCATGCTTCTGCTGTGTGATTTTGTTGTTAAGCAAGACTGCTTGGTTTTGTGGTTAAGCAAACCTGCTTTCCTGAGTGGTCATTAACTTACAAGGGTCTCCCATAGTTTTTCTACTTACAGTCCTCTAGTGAAATTAACTGTTTAATCACCTACTTTGTCCCTTTACTCTGACAGTATCAGCAACACTTTGGCTGTCTGTCTCTCCAGCCCGCCTGTGTGCCCTTGTGGCCGGGCTGCTGGCCGGAGGTCCCCGTGCCTCCATTCCAGACCATGGGTGGCACTGCAGGGCTGGCATCCCAGGCTCTGACTGGGTGGGCCCGGCTGTTTTTAATTAACCCTTTGTTCAGAAGTCCCCGGAACTCAGACTTGTGCCGCTTTGTGTATTTTTTAAGCATCTCTCAGACCATACGGGTTGCCTCAGTGTCAGAGTGTTATCTTGTTTATCACCAATAAAATAAAATGTTGAAAGTGGAACTTTGGAATCAGGGGTTCAGCTTTTGAGGATTATTTTGAGGCCACTGGGGCGATAAAAGAAACTTTCTCATCCCAACCATCTCCATTGTCAAAGGCTACCTTGCTTTGAAGCCCAGCATCCGTAAGGCTCTGTTTGTGGGGTCCCAGGTCAGGTGGGACCCGGGGATGGGGGAGCTGTGTCTCCTGGGAGGGGCTGGGCCTCTGGCTCTCGTTCCCCCTCCAGCCCTGGACTGTCCTGAGAAAGCCAGGGAGCCTGGATCTCATCAGAGGAAGCCTGCCCGGGTCAGCTCCTCCCCCACTCCGCCCTGATCCTGGAGTCTCAGTGGGACGGGGAGGGGGGGCCCAGCTGGGGGTGGGGGCAACACTGCATGCAGGGTTGTTTAGTGGCTGAACCGAGGCCACCTTCTCGCAGCAGGGAGCTTGGTTTTGGTTTCAAGGGTCCTTCACTTCCTTCCTTCCTTCTCTCCCTCTCAGTCTCTGCTCCCTTCCCCCACCCTTTCCTTCCTTCCTTCAAAAATGTTTGCTCTTTGTTATGAAAAACGTCAAACATACCCAAGCTGAGATGGAATAACGGAAAGCAGAGGTCTTCGCCCTGGAGGAGCAGCCAGCACTGGGCATGTTGCAGCCCAGACGGGCCACGCCCAAGGCTCTGACTCAGCAGTTTTGGGTGGAGCTGGGCATTCTGCATCTTTAACAAGCCCCGGGGGTAGGGGGGGGGCCGCCCCTGCTGCTGCAGCTGCTGCTAGGGAGCAAGACCCTTCCCCTATCCCACCACCAGCCCCCACAGCCGTCAGCCTGTCTAAGGCCCTGAATGTCTCCTTTGTATCTTGACAGATGATCTTGGGCAAAGGAAGGAGGGTCTGGGGTCCGGAGCCCCTTCCAGGGACAGTGGACTGAGGGACGAGCCGCAGGACCAGTGGGGCCTGACGGCCAAGCTCTGGCGGGGGGTGGGGGTGGGGGGTGGACCTCAGCCCTGTGGTGCCCTGGCATCACAGCTAGCAGGCCTGGGCCTCAGTGACCAGTGGGAGACCTGCGGACCTTGACCTCCCGAGTACGAAAGGACTACCACTGGCAGCTGGGGACGGTGGTGGGAGAGGAAGCCTGTGCAGACTCGTTTTTTAGGGGTTTTGTTTGATTGCTTTTCTATGTGTGTGTGTGTTTAAATTTTTATTTTGTTCTGGAATATAGCCGATGGCTTCCCGAGTGGCTCAGACGGTAAACCATTTGCCCGCACTGTGGGAGATCTGGGTTCGATCCCTGAGTCAGGAAGATCCCTCTGGAGAAGGAAATAGCAACCCATTCCAGTACTCTTGACTGGAAAATCCCCTGGATGGAGGAGCCTGGTAGGCTATGGTCCATGGGGTCTCAAAGAGTCGGACAGGACCGATCAACTTCACTTCACATAGCCGATGAACAATGTTGTGGTGGTCCCGGGTGGACAGGCCAGGGACGCAGCCACGCACATACGCGTGTCCATCCGCCTCCACACTCCCCTCCCATCCCGGCTGCCTCATAACACTGAGCAGAGCTCCTTGTACCACACAGTGGGTCCTCGTGGGTTGTCCATTTGCATTATTGCAGTGTGTACATGTGCTTTGTTCCAAAGCCCTGCGAAGGTCGTAGCTTGCACTCTGAATTCCGTGGGTCTGTCAGCCCCTCTCCATCCTTCCCGTTCGGCCTTGGTCATCATCTCCTGTGAAGTTGGGAGCTGGGTGGGCAGGGAGTCAAGGTGGAGAAATAAGCCGTCTTTGAGGCCAGGGGCATCAGCAAGCCGTGTGAGTCTGTTTGGGTGTGCTGCGTGGGCCTGGGGTCTGGGCTCTTGTCCGTGGCTCTCAGGTTCCCGGGGCCTCGGGGGACCCCCTGGGGCCTTGGGCTCCTGACCTCCTTCCGGAATCCTCTCCCCTCTCCGCTCGGCGTCATCCTTGGCACGTGGTTCATGCTCTCGGGCTCCCTGACTGGAAGCATCCCCTCCTCGCCTCCTGGGTCTCAAGCCTCTCCTCCCACCCCCACTCCCGCTCCCTAGCCTCATCCAGAGCGGTGTTTCTAAAGCAGAAGTCAGACCCCACTGTGTTCCTCCTCCTTCAAACCTGTCAGTGCTTCCGCATTCCTTCCTGGAGATAAGGTTCCAGACACTAGGGCTGCAGCTTCGGGGGATTCCCAGGCCCTTGGAGACCCGCCCCCGGCCCCATCCTGGCACCTTGTCACCCACCCCCTCGCCCTGCTTTCTCCTCTTCACTCCTCCGGGTGGGCTCAGGGCTCCTGAGCCCCGGGTGGGTTGTGTTCTCCTCCAGAGCAGCCCAGCACGTTTTTTTTCTCACCCACTGTAGTGCTTGTCACTTGTCCACAGCCCCCCATTGCTTTGTGTGCACCCGTGAGACTGGGCCCCAGCCTGCCCTGTGAAAGCCCTTCCCTGGCTGGCTCAGCAGTGCTGCGTGGCCTGGGCTGGTGGTGGCGAGGATCCTGCAGCCAGTCCCCTATAGGCGCGGGGCAGAAAGTGAAAGTGCATCAGGAAACTTGAACAGTCAGAAGTGGCTGTGATCCCCGGCGTGTGAGTTGATATTTTATAAAGTGTCAGTCTGCAGTGGGTTTGTCCTGCACCATGGAGGCTTTGGCTGGGAGCACACCGATCCCTAGAACTGCTACCCGATGGTTGCCAGCTAGAGGGCAGGGCTGGGTCCCCCTGGAAACGCTGGGTGAGTGACCTCATGCCTGCAGGTCACCAGGGTGGACCATCACTGTTTGGTACTTTTTAGTTCACTGGACAACTTGATCTTACCGAAGATTTCCTCTGCTGCTGTCTTGAAGGATGGGTATTTGGGATGTTCTGTGTCCATTTCGTGTTCTTGGCAACATCAGTGTTTTAGGATGCACCGTGTTATCGGGGATCTGTGTGGCTTTCTTTCAGGCATCTCGGGCTGAGTCGGGGTTGTTCTGCTGGTACTAGTTTTGTGCTGGTGAAGTTAGCTGTGTGTAGGTTCTGTGCCCCTTGAAACGTTGGCTCGTGTATCTGTCAGCTTCTAGCCAGAGTCCCAGAGGCAAGCTTGGTTGTTACCACTTCCCGTGTCGTGAGAGCCTGTTCTCCACGTATGAGTCATGTCGAATCCCTGAGATGAAAGGACTTTGTATGGTGGTGACTGCAAGCATTTGAAACTGTGCTGAATTCTCTCCCTCCCGCCCACCTTCTGATCTAAGGTGAAGCATGGCCGTGTTGATCTGTCCGCAAGGTTGACTAGCTCGTGTCCTCACAGGGAGTTTGTCCTAGGAGTTGGTTCATCCATGCGGTCCCTTTAGCAACACAGGCCCAGGTCCCTCAGATCAAGGACGGGACAGACAGGCTGGATGGACGTAAGGACCAGAGAGGGGGCGGGCCCTTTCCTGGGGGGAGGGTGACCCACCAGTGTAGCTGGGGTCTGATGATGGGCCATGATTTGGGAGACCTGCCAGTCTGGTGGGGAGGTCACCCCAGGAGGCAGGGGCTACCTGCTCAGACAGGTCCCTTTGAGGATCATTGCTCCTGTCCCAAGCGGGGCAGGACAGACAGGCTGGGGAGGAGCTGGGTGACCAAGGGCTCGGGCACCCTTGGATCACAGAGGCTCCCACGCTGTGTGAGCAGGAGTCATCCAGGCCTCATCCCCTTGGGCCAGTTCTCCACTGCTGTGTAACCAATGCCCACAAGCATGGCAGCTTGGAACAGCACACGTTTATCAGCTCACAGATTCTGAGGGTCAGGAGTCTGGCCGCAGCCTCCCAGGTCTTCTGCTCAGGGTCTCAAAGAGGCTGCGGTCAAGGTGTCGGACGGGCTGTGTCCTTTCTGGAGCGCAGGGTCCTGAGCCCAGCTCCCATGGGTGTTGGTGGTGGTCTCGTCCTGCTGGTGTGGGACTGGGGTGCCACGTTCCCATCCATTGCGGCCTTTCTCAGCTCTCAGAGGCGCCCATACTCCTTGTCACGTGGCCCCTCACGGGCAGGAGACTCTGATCTCTAGACCCACCTTTCCAGGCCTTCCCTGGTGAGGTCAGGCCCACCCAGAACTCAAGTCAGCAGATGAGGGGACCTTGCTCACCAGGGCATCTGTCTCTGCAGTGTGGTGTAACCCAGTCCCAGGGTGACATCCGTCGGACAGTGCTCTGCCCACACTCAGGGCGAGGCGTGCGTGCAGCGTGTACGCCGGTGACGGGCATCTCGAGGACCACCTGGAGTCCTGCCCGGGGCTTACCTCTCTCGCTGTCCCGCACCAGCAGCCCCTCCTTCTCCAGCCCCTGGCCTCTTTCTTACATCCTCCTCACTCCTCATCCCCCTTCTCTTCCTCCTTGGCTTCCTTTCTCTTTTTCCCAACCGCCCTCCTCCCAGCTGATGGGCTCTGACTGCCTGGTTCTCCACTGGCGTAGACCCTGAGCCAACAGATCTGGAGCCCACAGCTCCCCAGGCAGGGCTGCGGAGACCGCTGCACTCAGCGTGGGTGCAGATCTCTTTCTGGCCCGTCCACGGGGCTGTCAGGACTCCGCGTGGCCAGGCATCAGCCTGTTGGACTTCCCCTCCCTCCTTCCCCCCACCACACGACACCCCAGCTCTCTAGTTTGCCTCATCACATAGTGTAACATGGTTTAGAAAGCTGAAAATGGCAACGAGGTATCAAAGTTCTGATGCAGCTGTGACTGTGATCCGTGACATCGTTGATTTGAAGGACTTGGGCTTGGGTAGGTTGATCAAAAAACGACATGAACAAAGCAGGTTATAGAATAAATTCCCTGTAAAGACATTAGCCAGCCAATCTGTGTCAGGCCAACTCAGGTCAGTTTTCAACTTAGATTAGAGTTTAGAAGGAAGATGAATTTGTAGTGCTATGCAATATAATTTAGAGAAGGAAACGGCAGTCCACTCCAGTACCCTTGCCTGGAGACTCCCATGGACAGAGGAGCCTGACGGGCTGCAGTCCGTGGGGTCGCAAAGAGTCGGACACAACTGAGCAACTAACACACACACATGCAATATAATTATAGGGTGGAAGTGGGGGCACCGTGGACATCAGGACCCACCATCCCGATGGGAGTCTGGGGTGCAGGGCACCCCACCTTCAAATCTGGACAAGAGGACTCAGGCCACCTCACAGCTAGCCGGGCCCAGTGACCACACCAGAAGCAGGCCGGCCGTCTCAGTGGCCTCATTTTAAGATGAGCTAAGGAGCAGTGAAAGCTGGGTCAGAACTGCTGGAAGCATTACAAGTGAATTCCCATAAAAATTTAAGTGGAAAGGAAAACGGATTTGCTTTAACAGCAGGAAACCTGGATCCTGGCACCTTTGCACCGTTTAGCTCACTGGGCAGGTCTATCCCCTGCAGCAATGCATAAGCTTGAGATTTGTAGAACAGGAAACAGGGTTCAAGCGCCAGGTCCCACGGCACTGGTTAGTCCTGCTCAAGCATTTTAGAAAGCTTTTGAACAGAATAGGGCGAAATCAGCTGCAAGTTGACACGTAGTTAAATAGAGGCAGGTTTTGTCTTAATGTAATTTTTCTAAACAGCTGGAGCCACTCAGCTCTGGTCTGAGATGCTTTGAGAGAAGGTGGGGCTTGCCCAGGCTCTGGTGCTGAGCCTGGAGGCATCAGGGAGCAGTGAGGGGTGACCAGACCGGAGTTCTGGGAAGCAGGGGCAGAGTCCCAGCCCCATGACCTTGGATGGGTCTGGCCGCCTCTCTAGGTCTCTGCTCCCTCCTCTGTAAGGGGAGCACTTGAACCGGTGACCCCGGGGTCTTATCCCGCTCCTGTGCTCAGGACTCCAGGTGGTTCCTGCATTAATGTGTCGTCCCTCCAGAGGAATGCAGACCGCCCAGTCCTGCCACTTGAGGGCTGTGTGACCTTGGGCGCGTTGCCCTCTCTGTGCCCTAGGTCTATTACTTGTTAACTGGGTGTGGTAACATGATTGTCACAACAAGGCTGCTATGATGAGCCCACGGCTTAATGTACGTGAAGCCCTCAGAACAGCGCCCACTTGGCTTTTAGCAGAGGGAGCAATCCTGACTGCTGAAAGTATTGTGATTCCTGGGCCCTTTTTAACACGTACGAGTCTGTGTTACTGTGTGTTTGATAACCTCCAAACCAGAGCATCATGGTTGACTGTAGCCTGGAAAGGAGCCGCTGGTCCGTCTCCTAACACAGTCTCCGGGTGTGTTGCAGGCGGAGGCCAGGTTGGCGGCAAAGCGTGCGGCTCGCGCGGAGGCCCGAGAGATCAGGATGAAGGAGCTGGAGCGGCAGCAGAAGGAGGTAAGGCCGGGCTGCTCGGCGGGCCCCCGGGAGGGTCCCTTCCAGGCCCCTGTCCCTCCTGTGACTCTGGTCTGGGTCAGTCCAGGCGCGGCATCCTGGACACTCGACCTGTCGGATCCGCACAGTGCACTTGCCTGCGTGGATCACACCGGACCAGCCTCCCGGCCGAAAGGAACCAGGAGATGCTGCTTCCAACTGTGAAGCCACAGTTCCCATCCTCTGAATTAAAACATGAAAGAACAGATTATTATTTTTTGAGGCTATCCAAACAGTCCCGTTTAAAAATACTTCCCTTGTGGTTTTTACACTTTGTTTTTTTTTTTTTGGTTTTTACACTTTGTAATAGGTTTCATGAGACCTGAAGCACCGTTAAGTGATACAGGGAACAGAATAAACACCGGATGAAATAGCCAGGGGAGAAATGGCCCTCCTGGGAAGTGGATAGCATTGTGTTTACACACCTGTTAATGCTGTTTGCTTCTTTCTTTCACCACCTCGAGCCAGAGCCAGAAGCCACGTGGGCGGCATGAGGGCTCTTTCACTCACAGTTTGAGGGGTGGGTTTTCCCCTGACCTTAAAGCTCGGTGGGTGGAGTCCCTTTCCCAGGGCTCCACCTTCTCCTGTGGGCCTCGGCCTCTGGGGGTCTGGGGAGCAGCCACGCCAGGCCCCCCCGGAGGGCTCTCTCTATTGGGAAGATTTGAACGTTGTTGTGTTGGAGAGGGGGCCAGATGCCTTCTCACAGCTGATTTTCATACAGAGTCTGGTCTGGTTCACGTAGTCACATTTTCTAAGTTGAACCAGTGTTTTAAAACTCATCAGGCTTCAGATAAAACTCTAGATTTCCAGCTTCTCTGAAACTGCAGTTTCTGCCAGATTCCCGAGGTCACATTCCCCTGGGGGTGAGTCACTCACTCTGCCTCTCAGCCCCTTCCCCGCCTGCAGGGTCAGCTGCCCTGAGTGAACTCGCGGGAGGGGCAATGACAGGTCTGAACTTGAGGAGGAAACCTCTCGCGTGTGGCTTCGAAAGCAGGTTGGCAGTTACTAGAAACTCAAGCCCGGGGGCTTAGTTAGGGGAGTCATACCTGGGTCCCAGTGGTGGAAAGCTGAAAGCCGCCAAGGAGGGCGTGATGTCCCTGAGAGAAAGGCCACCCCCCAGGCCAGCAGGGATGCTGGGAAGTGACCCCACAGTAGGGCAGCAGCCACGTTTCTTGGGCATCACTTGTCCTGCGTTTACATGCAGACAAAGACTAAACAAATATTTGAAAGTAGATCACGCCCTCCCTCCTTGTTGGAAATACAAATGCGATTGTAAGTTCGTTCTAGCTTTTATCATATTTTGCCTCTAGAATTAATTTAGTATTTTAATTTGGGGGCTTTTCTTTTGATTTACTCGGAGAAGCATGGGTTGGACATTTTCTCTGTGCCTCTCCCACCTAGCATCACATTTACCGTTTTAAAAAATGGAAATAGACCCTCCTGGATTCTCAAGTTAATTATTTGAACTCTGCAGGTGAGCTGAAACTGCTTAAGGCTGGGGTCACCTGCAGCCCCTCCCCTGCCATGAGGTCGGTTAAGGGCAAGGGTGGGAGCCTGACTCATATTCTTTTGTAAACAAACTCTGGGGACTGGACCTGACCCAGAGTAATTGTTAAAGTACATTCAAAGAGGCAGTTTCAGGAGAGGCTTCAGGGAGAAGTATTTGGATTGGGAGGTGGGGAGAAGGCATAGACCCCATTGCTCTTTGGGCCTTTGTCACCTGTCTGAGACATGTCACCTGGGCTTTAGGAATCACCCTGACACCAAGAGCCGGCGGTAGGCTGACATAAAGCGTACGCATTGGAGGCGACCTTGGTTTTTAGGTTAGGGATTTTATTTATTTTAGATTTAATTTTATTCATTATTATTTATCGGCCGCCCGGCAGTTTATGGGACCTCAGCTCCCCAACCAGGGACGCACGCGCTCAGGCCCCGACAGTGAGAGTGCTGAGTCCCAGCCACTGGACCCCCAGGCAGTTCCAGTCCCCGAGATTTTAAGTGATGGGTTGATTGTTCGACTGCCTGGTGTTGACGTCTGTTTAGAATGTTGCCGTTCGTGAAGTAACTACTTGCAAACCCTGAGTGCAGGACACCAGCAGCCCCTTCCCTGTGCTTCGGAGGCCCATGGGCAGGGGCGTTCAGGGGTCAGTGTCTGGGGCAGGGGCTGCCTTCCCCAGCCTCCAGCAGGAGTGGTGGCTCGTTGCTCTGTCTGCTCCCCCCGCTTCTCGTCCAGCCCCCAGTCTTTCTGTATTAAGGCCTTAAGAGGGCTGTAGGAAGGATTTTCCACAATGTTTTCTTGCCCCATCCAGGTTTTTCCACTTTTGACTGGGTGTCCACACTGCACCCTCCTCTGCTGGTAGTAAGTGTGTTTGGTGGCCTGTGGCTGTCCCCTCTCCCCTGAAACCACTGGACTCAGGAAAGATGACCTTGAACCTGACAGGGAGACTCCCTTTGGTTTCCATGCTGGAAATCATTTTACCATTTGTCTCACAAAGTAAGAGAAAGTTACACTCACCAAGAACACAAAGGGAAAATTTCTACAAAATCAAGGTGAAAGTGAATTACATAGTATGTGTACATATCTATCCTCCAAATTATAGTATATTCTATCCTTAATTATGGGCAGAATTGAATTAAATATATGTTAGGCTGGCCAGAAAGATCATCCCAGTTTCCCCGGGTGCTCCCAAACGAAGTTTTTGGCCAGCCCTGCTGGATCATATGAGCAGCGTGTTATTCACGAAGTTCTTTGGCAGAAGTTCTTGTTTTAGAAAATAAAGGTTAAGAGGAATTAAGCTAAGTAAGAAATTATTTGAAGTGCCTCTTTTAAAAGCAAAGCACCCCTTTCTCTTTTGAGTCAAGGGAAGTCCCCTTCTGTTCCGCCTTAATTCTGCAAAGTGACCTCTTGCTGAACACCTGCACTGCAGCTGCAGTACCTCAAGCTGCAAAACTGCAGCTGCTACCCAAAGATGGGAAGCTGAGTCCGGGCCATTTGGTCTCAGCGTCATTAAATGGCATTGGGTGTCAGCAGGGGAGTGACCTCGTGGAGTCTTCCCCCACCCCACCCCCACCAGACACAGCGCTCCCAGGACAGAGGAGCCCGAGGACTGGAGCAACCTGTCCCAGCTCCTGTGTGGCGTGGCCTGTCCTCGGGTGTCTGGTGACTACTAAGGACCTCAGGCTTGGCAGAGAAAATTTGATTAAAACCTGGGAAATCTGGTTTAAAAATGCCACAGTTTGCCTCCCTCGGTCACACAAGTGCCGTTGGTTAGTAGATGCCATTAGAATTTCAAAAAAATTTTTTTAATTTTATTGAGGTATAGTTGATTAATAACATTGTATTAAATTTCTGCTGTATGGCAAAGAGATTATGTTTTATCTATATATTCTTTTTGTCTTTTTTTCCCATAGTGATTTATCATAGGATCTGATTATAGCTCCCTATGGTATACAGTAGGACCTTGTTTATCCATTCTTTATGTAGCAGTTTGTACTGAAACTCTGTATTCTTACAGTAGAGACACATACGTGGTCACAGGGTGAAACTGTGTTGTGATTCAGGTTCCGGGGAAGGTCTTGCACAAAAGCAGTGTGCTATCCGGGGGATTCTTAGCATGCGGCCCCCACAGGGATTCTTTCACATGTGGGAACGGGTTTCCAGGGCGTGTGGGTCTGAGTGCGAGGACCCAGAGGAAAGCGCACCTTCACTGCCTGGAAGGTGCCTTCGGTAAACGTCACCTTTTAAAGTGAGCCCTGTGTGGGTCTCCTCTGCGGGACCCTTCTCCCTGCCGTGAGCTCAGGGACAGGCCAAGTAGACTGCGAGGGCGCCTTCTCTGCTGAACGCCTGCCTTTCTCGGGGTCAGACCACATGCCTGGCGACTGTGCCCCACACTGCGAATTATCTGGGTGCAGAAGGACTCCCTGAGTTGGGGGCCCTGCATGTGTCAGGGAGGGAGCAGAGGTACTAACTCTGGCCAGCACAGCGAGTGTGGACACCGAGTGAAGAAGCTGCCAGTGGAGAAAGGCAGGACGGGCAAGGAGGCTTTGTGGGCAAAGAGCTGGACGGCGGTGAGGGCGGACGGGGGGGCTCTGGCTTGGCCCAAGGTTTGTATCGACCTGTGAGCCCTCCAGCGGTCACTCACACCAAGGACAGCTTCGCTCGCCTAAATCCAGCGTCCTTGGGGCAGGAGAGCATTGCCAGGGACCGTTTCTGTCGACTTCCTCAACTAAGGGATTTGGAAGGTTTAAGATAAAACACATGGTTATGTATTAATAGTCAAAGCGGACTGGGGTGGGGCAGGGGGTTGGCAGGGACCTCCTGGAGCCCCCCGGCGAGTGGCGGTGCTGGGACTGGGTGCCCTCACCCTCTGGAACAGGGTCTCTCCGGGTTTTATTGACAGATGAAGAAAGCAGGCCTTAATTAGACAGTTAATTAGAAGCTGCAAAGGTGGCCGAGCCAAGATTCAAACCTAGAACCGAAAAAGCTGCAGAGCCTGTAATCCTCACCCTCTGCCTCCAAAGCAGGCATGTCATCACCGGTGAAAACAAAGGGCCTCGCCAGTGTGTTGACCTTGGGATTAACACCAGCAGGGCGCACACTGGCTCTCATGCAGCACAGGAGTGCAAACACCCACATAATCCTCAGCGGTTCACAAGTAGAAGCACACCTTGAAAAACCAGTTTTTTTTCCTTGGTGCTGATTCAAGGCACATCATGGGAACAGACCATGGTGTCCGCCCGTGTGTTACAGAGACACGAACGGCAGCTGTTGGTCTGGCTGATTCTTAATGTGACCCAAGCCCAGGGCTGGGGGGTGTGCACAGGTGTGCCCACAGTGTGTGCCCATCTGGAGAGAGGAGGCAGATGGCTTTCAGGTTTGGGGCCATACTTTTAGTAGCAGGGATGGCATGGAGGCATACTCCTGGGTCTCCCCTTCGCATATCACGTCTCTGGGCCTGCCTATAATTAGATCCAGCCCCACAATCTGTGTTACACAATCTAACAGCCCGGAGCACTGGCATTTTAAGTTGTTGATGAAGTGGAAATGAATATGCTTTGGAGACCCATGTTTAACCTGTAGCGTTGGTATTTCAGTATAAAAATTGAGAAACGCGACCCCTCTTTCCGTGTGGTGGTGAGCTACCACACCACTGCTTCTGAGCAGGGCCAAGGCCTTCCTTGACACGGAGGTGGGCTTGGCGGCAGGCGGACGGAGCCTGTGAATGCCTGGAGAGCAGTGAAGTCCCTGGAAGCTCATGAGAGCAGGAAGCTGACGACACCACTGGAGGGTGTCGGAGGTGGGTGGTGGCTGAAGCCACGCTGGTGCCTGGGCCCCTCCAAGGCCAGCATGGAGAGTGCACACAGAGGAAAGGTGAGCCGAGTGTCCCCACCCCGTCAGCAAGACCCAGCAGACCCTGAGGACACGGGGGCTGGGAGCAGGCTGGCCATCCATCCAGGTCGCAGCCCCAGCCTTGCAGCCAAATGGTTCAGATGTTCTCTTGACCCCTGTGGATGCTGAGAACTGACTGCGTGGCTATGCTTTGGGGCTGTCTCAGAGGGCTATGAGCTCCTTCTTAATGGATTTATTAGGGAGAACATGCAGATGTTCTTTGGGAAATCTGAGTGAAACTTTAAGAGCCTAAACTAATGGGAAAACAAACTCTGGTGTGATGACCAGGAGATCTGATGATCAGGGCATGTCTCTTGTTACTGACCTGATCAACATTCTATTGGAGACTAACGTTTAATGTAGTACAGGTGTTGGATACATTGATATCTGCTCACCTGTAGGACTAGAAGCGTGGAGTCTGAAGTCTTACAGCTGTAGCAATGCCTTGGACCATGCCTCACTAGTTTTGTTGGATGAATGAAGAATGAATGAATGATTGAGTGATAGAATAGGCATCTCAGTCTTACCTAGGGATTACTGCAAAATTAGGAGAAACCTCGAGCAAACTAGGATGTCCCGGTATGATAATAAGCGTTTCAAAATTTGTTTCAGTTATACCCTCGTGATTTGTCTGTTTGGCTGAAGTTTTCCTGATCTGTATCTGCATGAATCCGAACATGAAAGAATGTTTCTTAACTCTCTGTGAATTTGACCAGCTGACTTTCCAATTAAATTTCTGCACTTCTTTGCTACATTTTGGTCATGTGAAAAGAAATTTTATATTGAGGATGAAGTTCTTCTTCCCATTAGTGGTATTAGTTAACACAAACTTTTGCATTAGACTAATAGCAGGATTCTCATAGACTTGTGTGGACGTGCCTATATTTCACCAACGTAACTAAAATAGAGTGTAAGATCTGTTATGAAATTACTGATTATTTCAGTGAGACTACAAGAGAGTTTTCTTCATTCCCATTTTACCAGTTTTTGCTTTGTTTCAATATGGCTTTTATTCATATTTCTAGGTCCTTATAGAACCTTTCTTTCTGATTTTTCTACTTCTGTAATTGGATTTTGTATTTCTTTCCCGATTTCTTTTGCCCTTCTCTGAAGATCTATCAGGTTCAAAAGGTAGGCTCTTCCATATTTATTTTCTGATTTGCATGCACTCTTTTTCCCTTGCCAAGGACCTGGTCACCTTTCAGAAATAATGCCTTTGATTGAGAACTCACTAAAGTTCCTACTGCTTCTTTTACTGTCATATTTGCGAGTTGGTTTGAGCACGAACGCTTAGGGGTTCACGTTAGCCCCCATGAAAAGCAGCCGTCAGCACACATTTCTATCTCTATTTTTCTCAAGAAATTGGAAAATTGTTTCTTTAAGAAAAAAATTAACTCTAAGACAAAATAAAATCACACTTCAGAGTCTGGAAAACCATTTAGAATCAGACATTTGAAAAGAAAGAGCACCCTTGCATGTAATTTTATTATTAATAAGTAAGTGTTGAAAATTTCAGTACATATTACCATACAATGAGATGATTACATACTGAATTAAAACTGAGTAAAAAAGGAAAATGATGGTATAACAATGAAACCCAGTAGCTTAAAACAAACCTGCCTGCCATCCCTAGTATTCAGATTGCTAACATGCATCTCTGTTTTCTAAGGGTATTTTGTAAAGGCAGTGAGGTTTAGAAATAAATGCGCTGAGCTGTCCCAACACAGAAAATAAGAACAGCCAGTTCAGTGACTCCTGATCCAGCAATAATGAAGGAAGGTGCGAATGGTTCCCTGAGAATTTATAGAAAAGTGTTTACAGGGAGTCTTTCCCATAAACGAATTGAAATAATTTCTTGTTTACAAACATATTTAGTTTATAAAGAAGAGTTATCGTTGTCTTTGAGAGCAGCTAAGAAAATCAAAACAAGGTGGCCTAATCTCATGGGTTAGAAAATGCAAGCCCTTTAAACACAGAACATCAGTACGTTTAAATTTCCAGAGGCTCCAGCTCCTGGTGCTGCTGTCTGGTTAGACCCCAACCCGGAGCCACTTCTGACTTCTTTAGAATCATAACCTTCTCTGGAGAGTCTGTTGCTAAGTCACTTCAGTCGTGTCTGACTCTGTGCGACCCCATAGACGGCAGCCCACCAGGCTCCGCCGTCCCTGGGATTCTCCAGGCTGGAGAGTCTGAATTGCCTCAAATAGAAATTTCCCCAATTTCCATTTGGTATTCTTCAATGAAAATGCCCGTTCACCAGGATTTAGAGTTCTAAGAAGTGTACACCAGACAAACAAAATGAGTAACATCTCCGTTTCCTTCTGCATTTGTCTCCTCAGCCTTCACTAGCCCTCTGGGAGCCACCTGGCACTTTATAAGAATATTAAATGCAGTGTTAATTTTGAAAAAAATAATAAAATTGTTTCTGGATTCCTTTACCAGGTGCAGTTCCAAATTGCCTTTCCCCCTGCCCCCCTCACTCTGCATAAATATTATCCCCCAAAGTGTCAAGAAACCAGTTAAGAAGGTGCCAGGATCTAGTTGAACTTTGTTAGTTTTTGCAGAGTCCACTTGGAACTGTATACTGAGGCTAGAGTTCCAAACCACACATAGAGAATCCAGGTCAGAATTTCACAGGCGAAAGGCAAGGCTGGGAACCATCATGGTAACCGACAGAATCGGACACAGTCAACTAAAACCTAGCAAGGGACTCCTCTCCAGTCGTTTCTACTTGACTCACTCCCATCTGGTGCTGGATCAAGAACATCTCCTCCTCACTACCAGGGATACGCTGTTAGAATCTTGTCAGGTGGTCGTGTCTGCACACCGTATAGGCGTCCCAGGTGGCCCTTAATGGTAAAGAACCCACTTGCCAATGCAGGAAATACAAGAGGCCTGGGTTCGAGCCCTGGGTCGGGAAGACCCCCTGGAGGAGGGCACAGCAGCCCACTCCAGTGTTCTTGCCTGGAGAATCCCATGGACAGAGGAGCCTGGAGGGCTACAGTCCACGGGGTCACAAAGAGTCGGACACGACTGAGGCGACTTAGCACGGCACGCACAGCCAGCACACACAACTAAAGGGAGCTCGGGGGCCCCCACGGAAAAGCAGATGTCCACGATTATCACCGAGATGTGAGCCGGGGCGCGGGAGGAGGAGGCAGTAAGGCTTGCTGCCAGCCCGCGGGCTGTCTCCATCAGGTTCTCGTGTTGAATCAAAGCTGTTTCTGAAAGCCGAGCACGTGTGCGCCCGCCTGGCTCTCGCTTCCCTCTGCACGGCTCACCGGCTCCTCACAGCCTACGTGTGCGGTGTTGTGCCCTTTCTAGAGTTTGCTGTGCCGCCCCTGCTACTAACACCAGGACGGCTCCTTAACCGCGCTCTGCCAGGGGTGTCCTCTCCCCACGGATGGCTTGGAAGCATAGCTAGAGTTACCGCAGCTGTTTATAAGGCCACCTGTGAACTCAACGGAAGATTTTAAATACGGGTTCTTATTTGTGTCCTAAAAAGTGCAACAGGTAGAATGCGGTATTTGATATGGGTATAGAATTGGCCAAAAAGGAAAAGATGGAAATAGAAAAACGGATAACGCAGACCTCTTTTGGAATTTACTTTTTGTCAGTTTCTATAGGCCCATTCCTTTTTAACAGCCACATTTTCTATCTTTGTAGTCAAGGCATGAGATAAAGGAGGGTTGATGGATCGAACTTTTTATACCTGGAGTTTGACAGTGAAAGTGGGGCTAGTATGAATTGAACGCAAAATAGCTTTAAGCTGTTGTGTTTAATTTACGCTGCTGTGTTTGACTTATGCTGTTGTTGAAGCATGACTGTGGGAAGTATTCCCTTTTATTTCCCTTCTCAATTTATAGTCTAAGGTAAGGAACTTACTGAAAAGTGTTTGGCTCATGTGCTTTAGCTGCTCAGGTTCTATATTGGTTGAATTTTTAAAACACTGGTAAGTTCTCTCCTAATTTTCTTCTTCAAGTTTTCTACTTACCACCATTCCTAAGAGAAAGGGGCGAGACCACTGAAGAGCCATGTTTTAAATCTGGCCAACTTTCAAAATAAACAGAAACTAAACCAAATATAAAACCAAACGTGACAGCAGCAGCCTGTTTGGGTCGTTGTACAACTTCAAGTGCAGCCGTGCACTGCTCACACGCAGTTTTTTCCCTCTGACTTTAAGTTTTTCGTGTGCAAAAGGAAAATTATCTCTGTGTTATATGATACGGAGGTTTACATGGTAGTTTCTTGGTTTTCTTATTGGAAATCAAGGGAAAAGTGAGAAGAGCAAAGCCCCTTTTTTTAAGACTCCACCGGGCTTCCCACCTAAATTAGGATTGCTGTATTTTGGTGACAGTATAGCCATCCTGAATCTGCTTTTGTAATTCTAACTTGGGCAGTTGCTAAATAGATAGGCGAGGCGAAAGCATGGAGATATTGGCTAAAGAAAAAGCCAAACAGGTGTTTGTTTGTTTGTTTTTCCCTGTATCAAAACCCCTTCTACAACAGGCTGCTTGGCCATCTTGCCATTAGCAGCATATGATAAAGACGTCCACAGCCCAGAAATTCTCGAGGGCCTAAATTTAGCATAGATATCAGATGGCTGGAGCAAGTGTATCAGAAATCTAGGGGTCAGGACATCCTTTCTGCCCCTTGCCTCTGGTTTTCTCATCCCTGTTGTAGCAACACAGAAATGGCTCTCCAGTTTGGCTTCTCTTAAACAGGGATCGAAAAGAGCCGGACATGCTG
>NW_024070212.1:114988667-115011410 GCF_014754425.2 Oryx dammah
ACACACAGACACACACAGACACACACACACACACACAGACACACACAGACACACACACACACACACACACACACACACACACAGTGCTTCATTGCTGCAGTACATTTTCTCTGAGGGCACAGCCAGCTTGACAGAGGGGCTTGATGTGCTGCTGGCCTGTTGAAGTTCCTGGTCTCTACGGAGGTCTCCCCTTGCCTCAGCAGTGCTTTGTCCTGGCCTGTCTCGCCTGGGTGGGGAGGGTCATCTTCCCCGGGCTCACAGGTGGCGTGGGGAGTCTGCAGCCCCCCGCAGAGCCCTGCCTGTTCTTCCTCGCTTTGCCTCGGCATGTTCCCTTGACCCTGGGGCTTGGGCAGCAGCTTGGAAATGCATGTCGGAACAGTGTCCTACACAGAGCGTGCGTGTCACTTCTTGCCTCATCTTCTTTCCCTTCTGTCTACAGAAATATTATGGGCTGGATACAAAATGGGGTGACATCGAGCAATGGATGGTAGGCCTCAAATATGATTTTTCAAAGCTTGAAACGGTTTGTGATTTCATTCTCCCACACTGTAATTGCATAGCTAGGTCCCAGCCGCCCCTAATTTAATACTGAGAAAGAGCCTGCCTTCTGGGGATGTTTCCATCTGGTCTGCTTGTTTACAGCCCTGTGAAGCCTGCTTAGAAATGGTTGGGCCAGGTGTCTGGTGAGGTGGCTGGCTCCTGGAGCCCCCCAGGCTAGCATGGGGGGGGTCTCCTCTCAGCAGGATCCCCCCCTGGGGACACTCAGGCTGGGCCAGGGCCCCCCAGCGTGAGAACCTTCTCGGGACTGGCCCGCCTAGCCAGCAGCTCTAGCCGGAAGCCAGAGGACTCGGTATGCTTTGTGGTCTCCATTCCCAACTGCAGTCAGCTGCCCGGCCACTCTGCTTCCGAGCTTTATCCTTCACTGCTGGGCCCTGCTCGCCTCGTGCCCTGCCCCTGAGAAACCACGGTTCTTGGGAGAGAAAATTCCTTTACCTTCTCACCCTGTTTCCTGGCACAACTTATCCGTCCTTCGTCATTTAAGAGCTGGCCTGCCCTTCACGATACCACCCCCCGTCCTACAAGGCTCTCGGGCAGAGATGTTGCCCCACAGTGGGAGGCTTGGAAGGGGGGTGGACTCTGAGAGCTGCCCACCGGTCATAGGTCCACCCCCGAGTGCCCCCGCCCCTCTTTGTCCTTGTCACCTTGCTCGCTGACCTCACAGACGTCATCGCATCCTTCCAGCATTTGAGAACCAGGCCAGTATGCAGCTGTCCCATTAAATGTCCCTTATACATAAAATGACCCAAGGAAACAGGAAATTACCTACATCTTAGAGATCTGTGTACAATATAAAAGAAAACAGTTGTTGAAATACAAAGAGCACACAATTCCTCTATTTAAACAGTTAACTTCAACCTCTTTTATGTGTAAACCATCATTTTAACGCTTATATGGCATAGGTATAAATTTACCAAATCTTAAGACACAGTTAAAAGAGGTGCCAGTGTTTTATATACCACTGAGAAAGAAAATGCTAATTATAATTGTGAGCAACTTTGATTATAAGCTATGCCCCGACTTCAGAGAAGTCCAGACACAAGATGAAGCACCTTAGGATGCACAGAGCATAGTGGATAGGGTGGCATCCATGTTGGCTCTCTTCCAGAAATGGTTTTTTCTCTGATTCCTTAACAGAAGTGAGTAGGTTTTGAATGTCAGAAGTAGTTTGATTTAAATGTACCAGATTCGATTAGGAAAAAAAAAGTAAGAGCCTGCTTTTCACCGAACACATGCTTGTTTTTAAAGCCAGAATGAAACATCCCAATGATTTGTATGCTTAAGTTCCACCCTCCACCCCCACCTGCTTTAGAAGAAAACATTTTCCCCCAGTGGTTTAATTGAGGCCTGTAAGCAAAGTAAATATTTGTTTGACATTTATATCAGAAACACTGTATTGAGCCGCGGTTGGACGGTCTTAAGGCTTCTCCTGTCTGCCTCTAACCTTTCTGTGCTGTCTCCTCATTGCTTTGGTAGGAAGACAGTGAGCGCTACTCTCACAGATCCAGAAGAAACACGTCGGTTAGTACTGTCTTCCTCCATTATCTCGGCGTTTCGGCTGAACTCTGCTTGGCCGTTCTAGTGGCTGAAATAACATTAATTAACGCTCTATCCGCCCACCTACCTATAAGTATATATGTCTGTCTACAGATCTGTGTCCTTATCTAAGAAACTAACACTGATACGATTAGCTATACAAAGACTGTGAACTCGGTGTTTAGCATTTTGACTTGACTTTGGTGAGGAACTTTGAGAATTTCCTCAGTATTTATGAGTGTTTTAACGAGTATTAATATGTTTATTACAGTTTTAGTGCTTTCTTTGCTGTTGAATGCTCGTGAATAATTTGCAGTCGTGTGCATTAAGCTATATATTTGTACATAACCAGCAAAGTGAACAACACCACTTTAATGAAGTTAATGTAAAGCCATGTCATCCAGAAACAGTCCTGTGATACTTCGCACAAACAGAGCCCTTTTGGGGAACGCACGGGTTCACGGGCACTGAGATTCTCAGAGGGGCCTGACCCCCGCCCCGGCCGTGTGTCAGGTCAGCTGGTTTCCTCTTGAGAGCTGGGCGCATCATGTCTGTTACCATATCTCATGGTTGTTTCCGTCTTTCTTTCACTAGGCGTCTGATGAAGATGAGCGCATGTCAGTGGGTAGCCGCGGAAGCCTGAGGGTCAGTAACCAGGACGGTTGGGTTTGCATGGTACAGTCTGAGTCCGTGGTCCGTGCCCTCCCACCCCTGTGTTCAAAGTCCTCGTTCATTGTCAAGATGCTTATTGAAAATCTGTCCAACGGCGGGATGTTTCTTTGTGACGCAGAGTTGATTGACGTGCATAAGCACTTTCGTTGTGTCTTTCTCCCCCACGTCCACGTCACCAAACTGCCCCATTTAGATCAGGCCGTCTCATTGCTAGTAGGATGAGAGGAGCATGAAGACACATTCTGTCCTTACAGAAGTGCAGGCTCCCGTCCAGTTGGAATCTCAGTGAAGTAACTACGAGTTAAAGTAACTATTATGCAGTGACGCTTTGCATGGCTCCTTGAAAGCTGCTGTGGGCTGCCTGGTAAAAAGTTGGAGCACACTGAATCTATCCAGCCCGGGGCCTTCGGCAGCCTCTCCTTTCATCGACTGTAATGAAATCTCTGCATCACGGACAGCTTGATGGTTGATAAACACAAATACACATCCTTCCTTAAACATTCCAAAAATCTTAATTATACTTGAAAACATGGTGTGCTTTGGGAAGTTAAGTAGAGAAAATGTGTCTGGCTTATGGATCTTCAACTCAGTGAGTTAAACTCAGCATGTCGGTGCCATTTGTTGCTATTCCGTCGCTCACTCGTGCTCGACTCTCTGCGACCCCATAGGCTGCGGCTCGCCAAGCTTCCCTGTCCTTCCCCATCTCCTGGAATTTGCTCCGACGCGGAGTTAGTGTCATTTGCCACTGGGTTAAAGCTGCATCTCCCTGGTAATAATTCAGTCTCAACACAGCCTCTCATTTTACTGAAGGGCTGTATGGAGCAGAAGGCTCGCTTTTAATCACTGTGACGACTAAGTTGTGCTGTCACTCCTAGCCTTCTTATATTCCCACTAAATGTGCATTTAATTCGGCTGTTTGTAACAGAAAGCTACACAGGTGATAACAGTTAGCCTTTCTTATCCCCAAGTTCTGCAGGATCCAACCAACCACAGATTAAAAATACTCAAGGAGAAAATTTTCCAGAGAGTTACAAAAAAACAAAGCTTGAATTTGCCGCACTGGCAACTATTTACATAGCATTTGACATTGTATTTACAACTATTCACATAGCAAAGAGTCAGACGTGAGTTTCTGACTTTGCGTCTGAACGACAACAACATCGCGTTTACAGTGTGTTCAGTGTTGCAGGGACTCTAGAGCCGACTGAACGGATACAGGAGGTGTACTTGGGTTGGATGCAAAAGCCAGGCAGTTTTGAATTAGGAGCTGGAGCACGTGCAGATGCTGGTATCTCTGGGGTCCTGGAACTGATCCCTTCCCCACAGATGCTGAAGGATGGCTGTATATTGTTGCTCTGGGGTTAGCAGTGGTCATTGCCCTTAAAGTGCCAAAAGCAGATACACGGTGACCTTGCCAGAAAGTTACAGTTTAAAGGTGAAGTCAAAGAGCTTCCTTTCATTTTGAAACTTTCTCCTTAGCCACCTGTTTGTAAATTCCTCATCTGTGCTGTGACATGATTCATGCAAGGGGAAGTAAGATTCATGTAACACAAACAGTATCAGCGCAGAACTGTTTATAGACTCTGCAGACAAGGGACAGAAATTACAGCTGTTGGGCAGACCCAGGAGGAGATCAGGTCCTTAAAACCAAGTGAAGAGGATACTTTTTCAAGGAGGAGAGGGGTGAGCATGTGAGCATAGGACTCATATGACCGTTAGCCTCCACACCATGAGGAGGTCCACAAGGAAGCTTTTGATGGAAATAGAGCAAAACCTGATTATTTGGGGGCTCACGTCTCTCTATCAAAACAGCATTTTCCATCTGTGATACTCCTTGAACTTGTATTCAAGATTTTTTATGTACTTGCATTTCTCTGGGAAAATAATCAGTTCACTTTAAGATTCTCAGAGGGTTTCCTGACCCCCTTAAAAACTATTGTACTATTAGTTACTGTTTGGCTGTTTACAGCATTTATTTCATTTTTAAGGATTTTAACCAGAAATGAGCTAAGCTTTTATGCTGAACACCTGTCTCTGCCAAGATATCAAATGTGTTTGTTTTAGGATATAAAATTTTAGAGGACCTCCACAGTTAGGATGCTGAGTAAGAGAGGGGAGAAAGTGGAAAGTTGGTGGTGGGTGGTGTTTGTCATTAGCCGGGGGGTATGTTCCCTGACGCTTTCCCATGATGCTCTTGATCTAAAGGAATAGCTTAAAGATTTTAAAGATAAAAACCGCAGACCTTGGGAACCTGGATCCTGGGAATAAGGGTCAAACCTTCTAATTTTTATCAATATAGAAAGAGCCCAGAGCAATTGAGGAGGCCGCTCAGGGCCAGGGCTTTGTGACAGCATCACCCGTCAAGCCCCTCGGGGGGCCAGAAGCTCTGGTCTCTCCAGGTTGGTGGGCAAGCAAGGCTCCCCACTGCCCCCTGAGGGTGGCCCGTCTCAGTCCATCTCTGGGTAGGACCAATTTCTGCTGTTTTGCATATTTTAATATTTGAAAATCTTTATAATTTGCAAAGTTCAAAAACCATATCTTTTATCTCCTGACTTTCTCAAAACACAGGCCGTCTTCATTCCATTCACAGTGATGAAAAGCCCTTAAAAATGGAATAAATTTTTTTTCTAGTGTTTGTATGGACATCCTCAGAAAATCTAGATTTAGATGTTGTAAGTCTAAGTTTTCTTTATTTAAAAATGGATAGTGCTGCATCTGTTGATGCTCTGTCTAATGTAAATGGCATGCGCTAGGTAGGGGAGGAAGCAGGATTGTTCAAACTGCTTCAGATTTCATGAATCACAGCAACATCTACCATGGAAGTTTTATTTAATGTTAATGGATTTTATGGTAGCTGCCATGCTATTGTAATTGCGTTTGTAAATACACATGAGATCCTAGAAGTCATGAAGAAAATTAATTTTAAGATTTTCAAGATCACTTGCTTTGCTTTATGTTTCTGTTGTATTGCACTTAGCTTTTTACCTGATTTTGGGCAACTTTCTTCTGTTGTTTTTCTCTTCCATCCTTCCTCTGACAGTCGCAGCCTGACTTGGAGTACGGGGGTCCCTACGCCTGGGTGAGATGTGCTCTGATCCTAATAGTGTTGCCTGGCAGATAATAACCTGTGGTGTGTCCACTAATATTGCGGGTGTTTGTCTAAAAAGCCAAGTTCATCTTTGTGCGGAGAGACACACATGCCACCCTCCAGTCCTTTCCTGGAGACTGAGGCCAGAGGGCAGGCGTGCCCACAGCTGTTCTTCCCAGAGCCTCCTTGCAGCTCTGACCCTCCTCCTGTGTCCCGAGTCCAGGTGTGGGTACTTGACCATCTCCCTCACCAGGCAGCCTGTGAGCACCGCTGTTTGCCAGGCTCTGGGGTAGCAGCCGTGGGCACCAGTTGGAAGAGACGGGGTCTTGCAGGAAACGCAAAATCAGATCAAGAATTTCCAAGCCTCTACATTTCCTGTAACAGATTAAATTTAAAGTCATTTTATCTAATGAAAAATTTATTATTTCCTAATCTGTATCCTTTCAAATTAAATGTCCCAGATGGCTCTTTGGCCAGAGAGTGCTCTTTGAGAAAGATCCCAAATCCAGTAACAAAAACAAAGCCTTTAAATTCAGCATTTCCCTTCTGACGTCTGTCTAGAAGAGTTTCTACAGCGTATGCTTTCTTTAAACCTATACATTTAAATTACACTCCAAGGTAGAAAAATGTAACCTCACCAGCATTAATCACACTCAGCATTAAAGTGACTCAGCACTGAAATTATATCGGATTATACACTTCTCTGCTTGAAGGAATTTTTTTTTCCAAAAGGATTTTGTGCTTCATTCATCCCATTGTGCTGAAAAATTATTTAGCAAACTCGTGTTTTTAAAATACATGTATACCCTTAAGGTGATGATTAACGGCACAGCACAGCTCATCTGCACAGACATTTGTCCCCAGAGCCTCCGTGGGGCGGCTGTTCTCCACTTCTAAACTCAATTGAGTGCGTCCAGTGCCTTTCAGAGCTTTTATTTTGCCTTTCGTTGTTTGTTTCCCATCTCTGATGCCCTTGAAGGTGCTCTGTCTTCTGACTTAGTAGAAACAGATGGTCAAGAATCAGCCTGGAATGCAGGCGACCCGGGTTCAATCCTTGGGTTGGGAAGATCCCCTGGAGAAGGGACTGGCTACCCAGTCGAGTATTCTTTGCCTGGGAAATCCCATGGACAGAGGAGCCTGGCGGGCTGCCGTCCATGGGATCACAAAGAGTCAGACATGAATGACCAACTAAACACACATATACATTGATTTTTAAAAAACTATTTAATCACAGTTGCCTTTTGCATGGTCCCGTGTGGAACTGGCTGATGCTTTGACAGCACTGCATGTTATAAGATGACTAATTAGAAGTTACCATCAGACTCATTGGTTTTGATGGGGCATCTATTTTTGTATGTTGCTCATCCTTTTCCAGAAAATGCACGTTGGTAAATGTCTCTTTACTCTGTTCTCTCTTAAGAGCAGTGCTTCCCAATGTTACTGTATGAAAGATTCACCCGAACTTGTTAAGATGCATATTCCCAGGCCTCTGGGGATTCCGATGTCTTAGGGGCAAGCAGGTTGCAGTGAAGAGAGCTGAAAACAATTCCTGCAGAGCAAAGCTAGGTGAACATCAGAGGCCCGATGAGAGTAACGTGCCTCCCGTGGGCTTTTGGTGCTAATGTGACAGTTACTTTTCAACTCTCCTTATTATCCTCCCCTTATGCCACTAGAAACGGTTCCACCAAGCTGAATTCAACATGGAAAAACTACCCAAGAGGAGAAAGGTGGTGTGTTCGCTAAGAAGGTCAGAGAGATCCTCTCTAGAGATGTTGTCAGTGGGATCTCTGGGTGGAGGATATGTTGTAGGAATACATTCTCTGCAACAGAATTTCATTACAACAGAGAAGTGTGGATATTCCGCAAAGCCTTCAAAAGAAGGGTTTTTCGCGCATTTTCATGGAAAGCCAGAGTAGACAGGGACACCTGAAGCAGCGCCTTTGCCCTCCCAGCCCCCACCCGCCCTCTGCTTCATGCTGCAGGCTAGACTGGAGACGGAGAAGAGGAAAGGAAAGCTTCATCTAAAGCAGTATGCGTGTTATAAGCAATGGTGGCCAGCCAGCGGGTTTATGTATGCAGGACGTTTTCTTCCTTATTTATTAGCAAAGTAAAAGTCACCTAAAATTGATTGATGCTGAGCAACTTCACTTTCACTTTTCACTTTCATGCAATGGAGAAGGAAATGGCAACCCACTCCAATGTTCTTGCCTGGAGAATCCCAGGAACGGGGGAGCTTGGTGGGCTGCCGTCTGTGGCCACACGGAGTCAGACACAAGTGAAGCGACTTAGCAGCAGCAGCAGCAGCAGCCTTCAATATTATATTAATTTTTTTTCCAGAAACTACTTTCTAAACAGATATCAAAGGAATAAGATTGAGATCTGAAATGTAAAGTCCTTGACATTTAAGATTATTTCAAATAATCATCTCATCAGTCAAGAGAAAAAAAGGAGACTGAATAAAATGTCTGCCAACCTCCAAAGGTTTTTTATTATCAAATTTATTTCAGAAATGTTTTAATGTACTCATAGTTTTGAATTTTCCTTTTGAAGGATTTCTACACGCTCCTTCTCATTCGGAAACCTCATATTGACTTGCTTTTGAGTCGTAACACAAGTAAATACATAGTTTTATAGTCAAGGTTTCCTGACCCTGGCTTTATAATATCTGGAAATCCGTGTATTTATTGTTCATCAACATCACAGCTGCATAGTATGTCTGCCTACCCCCACCCTTCCAACAAGGAAACATATCCTGGTTCTTCCTGTGTGCTGGGCGCTTCCCCATCTGGTCAGCACAGCCTTCGCAGTCAGCCCTGATCTAGGCACTCATTTTAATCAGATTTAATCCTCACAAGGGCCTTGTAAAGTATTTATTACTCTGCACGTTTTCACAGCCACAGCGGAGAAAGTTCCAGTGGATGAAGTAACTCACTTAAGGTCACGTGATAGAGCTTCTACTTGGAGTCTGGACTTGCGTGTGACCCCCCGGCATCTCCTTCCACTTTTAGCTGCTGTGCCTCCTTTTTCCGACTCGAGAGCTGGCTGTGTCCCTGACAGCTGACAGCTCTCATCCTGAAGCAGCAGAAATTTCCTTATAGGTGAATGAGAGCAGCTATAGAAGCCCAAGCGAACTTTGACTAGGACGTGGGAGGAAAAGGGAGACAGACTCACTCTTAATCATTCTCTCTTTTTTTTCCTGGAGAACAAGTTATGAAATACGCCCTCAGATTTCACTTTGAAAAAGTAGGAAAACTGGATGAATGAAAGCCTAATATAGATTAGTTTTCCCATGATGAACGTTTGCATTTAATCACAAATTGAGTAGACCGCTCTCTTTGAATCTTCTGAACGCAGCTTCATAATGAGCTGTAGTTTTAAGGGTGTCATGCCAAACCAAGAGCTGAAAACTAGTTGACTCAGACGGAGGCATCAGCCCGCTTGGCTGGCATTCAGGCTTCTCCAAGGCTGGGATTCCCGCAGTACCACCACAAAACTGAAACACAAGTGCGTCCCGCCAGTGCAACTCACTCCACAAAGATGTGGCATTGCTTCCCATCCCTGAGTGAGTGCCTTGTAGTCTCCAGTGAAACTAAGAGGACAGCTTTGACTCTCGAACAGGGCTGGCTTCTCCTGAGCTACAGCTCAGAAGCATGGAGCCAGTGGGGTGCCTGCTGGGACACGCTCTGCCAGGCGTGCCCATCCGCTCCACTCCAAAAACGCAGTCTGCACCTGGCTAATTCTTCCTTGCCAATCTGTCCCTGTCTCTTCATTTGTATACTGATGTCAGCTTCTCTCCTTTTCTTCCTTGACACAGACAAATGGGTATGATGGAGACTTATATGGATCACAGTCCCTGAGTAGAAGATCTGGCAGGGTTCGTATAGTAAATGTCATGATGCAAGACTCTAACAGGTTGCTGCAAAGCCTTTTTTAAAACTGCTAAATTTAGCTTCTTTGGTTCTTTTCTGTGTTACAGCAGTCCTCTTTTGTGTGTGTGTGCATGACAGAATGAAAGCTAATGTTTTTCAACTGGTTAACGGTCTTTGTCTGTCTTCTAACATTCAAAATGTTAGTTTAAGAGATCAATATTGAAAGGCATCTCTTAGGTACTAAAAGGTCAAATTAAATATTAGTTCTCTTTATTTTATAGCCCTGGGTGTTGTGTATGATGTACATATGAATATATTCAGCTCTTGAATACACTTAAATTCGACATTTTCACAGTTCTCCACATTGATCCTTTGTAATTTCAAAGACACAGGTACTAGAGCCTGTGTTTTGCTAAACACTGATGCTTGCAGTGCTCACAGCTCTGGGGTGGGAAGTGGGAGAGAAGCAGAGAAAGGCTGTACATGAGGAGAGAGAAGGAAGGAACCGAGAGCAGAGCAGGCAGAAAGAAGCGGGGGAGGCCTGGGACTGGTCAGGGAGGCCATTGGGAATTCAGGTGCTTAAACTGGGCACATTTGAATTTAGTTTTCCTGACCTGCTGCACACCTCTTATACATTAAATTATCTAAAATCTTCCTGTTCTTCTTGACTTCATTTATTTTCTTGTTCAGTTCAGTTCAGTCACTCAGTCGTGTCCAACTCTTTGTGACCCCATGGACCGCAGCACACCAGGCCTCTCTGTCCATCACCAGCTCCCAGAGTTTACTCAAACTCGTGTCCGTTGAGTCACTGATGCCATCCAACCATCTAATCCTCTGTCGTCCCCTTCCCCTCCTGCCTTCAATCTTTCCTAGCATCAGGGTCTTTTCAAATGAATCAGCTCTTCGCATCAGGTGGCTACAGTATTGGAGTTTCAGCTTCAGCACCAGTCCCTCCAGTGAACACTCAGGACTGGTCTCCTTTAGGATGGACTGGTTGGGTCTCCTTGCAGTCCAGGGGGCTTTGGGGGCTTCCGAGAGGGCACTAGTGGTAAAGAACCCACCTGCCAGTACAGGAGACCTAACAGACTCCGGTTCATTCCCTGGGTCAGGAAGACCCCCTGGAGGAGGGGATGGCAGCAACAGACTCCAGTGTTCTTGCCTGGAGAATCCCATGGACAGAGGAGCCTGGTGGGCTACGGTCCATAGGGTCACAAAAAGTTGGACACGACTGAAGTGAATTAACAGCAATAAATTTTACTAGTTGTGTAAAATAGTATTTTTTAAATTTTTCTTAGTTATATTTTATTAGGAAATATTATACTTGTTAAAATCACATTTTCAGGTTCCAAAGGAGTAGTAACTCAACACCCTCTAGGCTTTCTGAAACTGGCTGATCAGGTTTTACTGCCTCATCCCTATTAAGGATTGCATACACTTCTGTTTCATCTAAGTTTTTCTCATTCCAAGCTAAAAGATCCTCCCACTTTAAAGGCTCTGTCTTCCTGTTTATGTTGCTTTTTGCACTGACAGCCTTTGGACTTTCTCGAGCTCTGTTTTCCTTTTAGGTAATAATGCAGCACTCAGGAGACAGAAGCAGGTTGCAGCCATCCTGTTCTCGTGGGACGTTGACAATTTTGCTTCCTGTGCTCAGCATCCCTGCAGGCTGTCTGGTGCTGACATCACAGGACAGGAACTCTGATGGACCCCGACTGCTTGTTGGGGTTAAATTGACTAGTTACTGACTTAAGACCCTAGATTCGTTATTCCACTATGTTGATCACAAAGATTCATAGTTTAGAATTGAAAGTTATTTTAGAAGTTCCTTAGTCCAACTTCTACCCAATATTACAGTCTTCTCTAGAACGTTCCAGACGTGTAGTTGACAGCATGTTTGTGACTGTACAGGTGGCATCAAGCTCTATATTGCATATATCCACATATTTTAATCTTTGATTTTTATATTGAAACAATACAAGTGTGCCTTGTGCTTTCATGATTAAGATTAAGTAATGCCTCTAGAAATTAAATAGAACTTGACTGTCAAACAGTTCACTGCAGAGCAAAACTGAATATAAAATCGATTTAATAAATAATCAGGAAATAGAATGACCCAAGTACCAAATAGCCTACATCTAAAGCAGCACCTTGGGCTTCCCAGGGGCCACTAGTGGTAAAGAACCCGCCTGCCATGCAGGAGACGTAAGAGACCTGGGTTCGATCCCTGGGTGAGGAAGACCCCCTGGAGGAGGGCATGGCAACCCACTCCGGTATTCCTGCCTGGAGAATCCCGTGGACAGAGGAGCCTGGCGGGCTGCAGTCTGTGGGGTCACCAAGAGTCTGACACGCCCGAAGCAACCAAGCCTGCATGCGTTGTAATGGTCACACACACCAGCCACAATCTTGGTAGGATCTTCTGTGTATAAAGTGTGTGTTGAGACCCCACAGGGCGACGGCAGTGCCCAGCCTTCTGTGGATGGTTCTCAGCTGCAAGAGGGTGCCGCTTCCCTCAGGCTCCACTCGCCTCCCTCCAAAGCCTCCCTGGAGCTTTAGAGCTTGAGCTGTAGCCCTCGGACGTGCTGAACTGAGCAAAGAGTGAAAACTCTTCAATAAGTGGAATTTCAGTTATCGACAAAGAGGTGCATTGGGTTGGCCAAAAAGTTCATACCGTCTGACAGAAAAACCCAAGTGAACTTTTTGGCCAACCCAGTAACACGGGAAGTCTGGACTAAGAGGTTATAGACAGTCCACCATGAGATTTAGTTAGTAGTTACAAATAATAATAAACAGGTACACTGAAATATAAAGAGTGGAACCCTGATGATAATAGTTAAATCACACGGCGTCACTGAGACATAAGCCCTGGAATGTAAAAGCTTGGGCCCCTAATGGTTAAGGGTTTCTGCTGTCATGGGGCGTGTCTGTTCTCTCGCTGCCCGTCAGCCCGGGAGCACTAACACTGGTCTGGCTGTGGGATCGCATGGTCGCCTTTTTAACCGAGACTGGTGGTGCTTTGCGGGGAGTGAGAAAGGGCTCATCGCTTACACTGTCTTCTTTGCCACTCAGAATTCCAGCTACAGCGGTGACGGCCGATTCTCCACTTTGTCATCATCCAGAGAGGACACCCTGGTTGGTTTCCCCTTAAATCTTTCCCATCCTCGCTTCAGAAGCTGCAGGTTTTGTAGCGTGCGCTCTTGGATGTGTAAACTCAGCTCTCTTTCTCTTTTAATGTCTGTTCTATGAAGTTTCATTCAGATAACTGTTAGGGTCCATTTAGGAGCAGTAATTAACGTGATATATTTAATTCAGATTTACCCCACTATCTTGCCTTTGATTTCAGATTCAAATGTTGGAATACACACTGTGGTGTCAGGCGAGGTACAGTGAAAGAAAATAGGTGGACATTTAGTAGTCAGAATTAATCAAAGGGGAAAAAAAGAAGATGACTTGAAATTCTTTCCTTGAGAGTTCTTGAAAGCAGACTGACCTTGCAGGGTCCAAGCACACATGGAGTAATTTTACAGGAACAGACTAGACTTGAAATGAAAATCCAATCCCAGGGTCTGCACAGGGCCATTCCTTCCCATACTTTAAGAGCACAATCAACCTTGACAGGCACATATTTCTCAATTACTGAAGAGCCCTAATGAGTAAGGCTCGTCTATCCTAGGTAAGGCTTGTATTCACTCAGCATTAGGGGACTGGTTTAAGTGGGACAGTCACGGAGACAAGCAGGTGCATTAGACCCTCTGGAAGCATTTACTTCTAGAACAGAGGACAGGTCCCTGTATGGGATACACTGGAGCAGAAACTAATTTTGCCAGGAAGTGTCATAACACAAGGATGTCAACTGACTCTTAAAGAATACATGGGGAGGGGGAAAATAAATAGAAACTAACTTGGCAGAGCCACAGCATCCCAACCATGGTCCTCCTCCCTGTCCTCAGCCCCTCCCACTTTTTGCTCCTGCTGTGAGGGAGGCAGGGGCTCCAGCTCCTCCATCACCCCATCAGCTTGCCCATTACCGAGTCCCCCATGCTGCCCCCCAACCCTCTCTAATGATGGGTACCCGTCCTTTCCTTCCCCGAGGAGGTGAATTCCGACTGAGTACAGGATCAACTGTCAATACCCAAGGACTGGTGGGGTTTGACACCATGAGTTTTTTGTGTATTGGGGGCATTTTCTTAATTCAGTGGGAGATTTTGCTTCCAAAAAGAGCACCTTGTCATTCAGAAAACTTAACTTCCTCCACACTTTCCAAGCTTAGATACTTTCTGTAAAATAGAAGACAATGAAAGAAATCTAATACTCGGATGTGATTTAGTCACCAAAGTTCAGCATATATCTGACTCCTTTAAACTCAGTTGAAATAACCCACATCCAAAGTATTAAGGTCAAAAGTAGAGCCGTCCAAAAATAAATTAATTAAATAAAAGGTTTACTCATATAAGGGGCTTCCCTGGTGGCGCAGATGGTAAAGAATCTGCCTGCAGTGAGGGGGACCTGGGTTCAAACCCTGGGTCGGGAAGATCTTCTAGAGAAGGAAATGGAAACCCACTCGAGTATGCTTGCCTAGAGAATTTCACGGACAAAGGAGCCTGGTGGGCTAAAGTCCATGAGATCACAGAGTCAGACACGACTGAGCGACTGACACACTTACTCATATAAAAAGTAGAGCTGGCCCGTTCAAAACCCAAAACATCAGAACTTCCCGAAGGCCGTGTGTCCCCACCACGCAGCTGCCTGAGATCACGTTTTACTCAGCAGCCTCGGAGGCTGGTTGGTAATTCCTGTGCTCTGCAGCTGCCATAGCTCTTCCTGCAAACACACTGGCCGGTTTGATTTGACTTCACTCGAAGGCTGGGAAGGAACCATGCGGTGTGCAGTACTGTCTTCCCTTCGGAAGACCCTCTCTCGCCTTAGACTTGCCGGAAGCAAGCCCTGGACGTGGCCATGCCATGTCAGGTGGAGGCCTTGGGCTCTTTCTGTGACCCAGAGGGGCTGACAGGGTGGCTTCCACAAAGGGTATTCTCTCAACCTCTGGAACAGGTTTTCAGATTCATGTTAAATGTTAGAAACTTTCTACCTGCCCACCCCAGAATTCCACTCGCCTGTCCTTCCGGTCATTCTAGGGTAGTTTCTTCAAGGCACACGCATGACAGGCTCCAGTTATGGGATCTCCAAGGCCCAGTGGAATATCTTAGGGACCATCAGGCTGTTTCAACAGCATTGCTTCATCCCCTTCAAGCACTGCCCTGGGTTTGTACTGTCAGGAGAATACTGCTGACATGGGGATCAGAAACCGCTGGCAGCCTCGTCAAGGATCCTTCCTTTTGGATAGAACGCTTTGTATAGAAACTATTCATCTATCTAGTAGGAATGTTGTATAGACTGCTGGCCTCAGAACTGTGCCACTGAGTCAGTCAGGTCTTCTGAGTCCTGAGCACTTGTAGCATGTGCATGCCTAACCAAGGACTCCAAGCTGCAGGTCGTCTCCCACTGGCTGCCTAGAACGGAGATTACTGTCTCTGTAAACTCCTGATTTTGAGTGTTCCCCACCAAATGTTAAATATTAGAGTTTGCATTAAAACAGACCTTCAGAGCCCCTAGGGCCTAGCTGTCAGTTCAGAGTGATGAGCTCTGCCTTTGGCTGTGTGTAGACTCCAAAGTCCTGATTTGGTCCCTTGGCACAGCTGCCACCTCACTGAACTGTCTCCGTGTTCTCCCCGCTCTCTCGCCTGCTGCCCAAGTGCATGTCCTTTCCCGATGTTGCGGAAGCTGCTTTTGTGTGCCTTGATGATGCCTTTGAGATGAAATGAAGCTGTAAGCTTTTTCTCCACCTCCAGCCCGTTTTCTCTGATTCCAGGGACTTTCCTGCTCAGACCTCGGGCTTCGCAGTCTTGGCCTGGCTCCCAAACCCCTGTCTGCCCAGAATGGAAACCGGGTCTGTTCTGCTTTTGACCTCACTCTTCCCTCTTCTCCCTTCTGTTGTGACTTTAATTCTGAGTGAATGGACACGGATGCTTCAACCTCTTCCATGTGACGTCCAAGGAGCCAAGCTTAGTAGTGTGTTGCCACTGGCCTAACTGCCGAAGACTTTTCTCAAACCATTTAAAACATTATCAAAAATAATTTAAGGCCTTACATTTCTTTTTTTTTAAGAAGCTTAGGAAAAAGGAGGATCTACTGAATGTATATTTTCAAGAGCTCTGGTCCAAAAAATTGGTCTCGTGGGTCTCTCCTCCTTTTCCAGCAATTGTTCCCATTTAGGGTTTCCTTTGTTTTTTTAAAAAAAAAAAAAAACAAAAAACATTTTTCTCTTGTAAATGTGTCCAGGAAGCAATTTGGAAGGTTTCTGTACATAATCGGACTCCTCCGTCCCAGATAGTGGGGAGAGCGGCCTTATTTCTCTGGCTGGCTCCCGGCCGTGTCTCCTGTTTGTACAAGGCTGGCTGAGGTGCTCGGCGTTTTCGGCCCCAGGTACAGGAGGCCGGTGCTCTGGGAGGAAGTCGGAGTCAGGGCCCCAGGAACGGATCGCGTCACGGAGGTTGAGCTGCCCTGTCCTCACATTGCCGTATCCCCTGAGTGATTCCTCCCTGGTCCTGCACACCCCCTGACCCACCGGTGGCCCCGAGCCTCGGGCTCTCCCGGTCCTCTCTGCCTGCAAACGGGTCAGCGTGCTCTTCAGAGCCGAGGCTCAGGCCACACCAGCACACCCCCTGTGTGTCCCAGCGCACCCCGCGAACTTTGTCTCTGCTGCGGGTGTGGGCTCCCCTGTGACCAGGACGTGCCCCCCACCCCCCACCCCGGAGCAGCGGAGAGCTTCACAGCTCCTTCTGTATCTTGGAGCCCGTCACTCGGATCCTCCAACACAAAGAAGCAGCTTCCTCCCACCACACTGCTCCTCCTCCAAGACGTCTGTGTATCAAACGCCTGACGTGCTCTCTTCCCCTGGGACTTTGGGTTGAGGGGTTGGGGCTCTTGTGGGTGCTGTTGACCTTGTCACCATTCTGTCTCCTTCCCTGACCCTTTCTTCCAGGAATGCCTGAAATGAAGTGACGAGAAAACAGCCATAGTTGCAAAGGTTCTGGGGGAAGTTTACTATTTTTAAAGCCAGAAATCCTCTCTTATTTATTTTCCTTGTAAATGTGCACTTCCCTCTGTCAGATTTACTGAAAACAGGGTGCCTCCTGGGACTCTCTTCCTTCTGACGGTTGTGCAGCTGCTTGGCTGTGATGATCACTGGAAACATCGTGACGACCTTGTCACTATTATCTGTTGCTGTTTTTTCAAGGGTTTAAAAACCTGCCATTTGCTTTCATCCTCCAGCCCTCCTACCTGTACGGCGCTGCCCGGCCGGCGGGGAGTAACCTGGTGCGTTTCCCCCACCCCGGCCCTTCTGCCGCCCCCTTGGCTTCTCCCCGGACCCCACCCAGTCCTGCTTAAGCGCCCCTGCCCCCCCCCACCCCGGGCCCTCCCCCGTGCACGCCCCCCCCCCTCCCCCCCTCCCCCCACCCCCAGGCTGAGCGCCTGCTCTGAGTGCCTCGACTGACCTGTTTGCCTCCCTTCCGAGGGTGACTCACCCCTTTACTCGGAGCTTACACTCGGAGCTTTACCCGGAGCCCCCACTGTCCAGATCCGGGGTTTATTTCTCTTGACAGGTGGCAATAGCTGGGGAAGACACGTGTCTGCATAGGATGGGTAGGCATGAAAAAATCATTGGCAACGTTTACTTAATCAGTGGGCAAAAACAAAGCTCTTTATTCCTTTGGTAGCCTTAACAGATATGAATCCATTATTCTGCATTACTTTGGGAAATTTGCAGTTTTAAATATAAAGTATTAATACCCTGCAGGAAACTTAAGTATTCAAAGTAGCTATATTCTTCTTGTTAATAACTTTCTGAATCACCATCTGATTGCACATTTATGAATTAGATATATAACTGGCCCAGCAAACCCACTGGGTTCTCCAGGGAAAATGGGAGAAATTAAAGTTCCATTTATCCTATTGTAAACTCCTGTTTGCCCTCAGTGTTTAATTACATAGGATTTTCAAGTTGATGAAATGTTCTGTCCCTTAGTTAGCACTTCTTAAAGAATGATAAAATGTTGAGCTCTAATCACCATGCTGTTTTTATTCTGATATTGGAGTAACTTTCTAAGGGTCAAGCATGAGAATGCTTTGATAAAATTCAGCATATTTGAACTATCTGCTCATTTTAAGTCTGTATTAACAACTTTTTACTTAGCAAGGAATATTTTTCAGAATCCTGTTTAAAGGGTCTTTTGGAAACTATCGCATGCCAGTTGACAGCAACTGAAACTCCTCTCTCCCAGATGTCTGCATGACCCTCTTTTTTGCTGCCGTCTTTGCCTGTGGAGGCGGTTTTGAGCCTTTGCTGCACGTCTGCCATCATGATGTTTTCAGAACTTGTTCCCAGCACATGTCACTCTTCTCTAGCTTACATTTCAGTGTTTCCCGGGTGCCGATGGAGAGGAAGGCACCCTGTCCTGACAGTGTGTTTCCGTCACAGGCGTCTGTGTCCGACGAGAGCAGTCTCGGTGGGGTTCGGCGGGGCAGCGCCTGCGGTTCTCAGGCTGTAAGGCACTTTCTGTGTTTCCCGAGCTTTCTGCTGCATGACTCGGGGGAGACTCACTCTGCGCAGCTCCAGTCCTGGGAGATAACTAACCAGAGTTATAGGGCAGAAGCACTATCTCATCCCAGGTTTCCATGCTAGTAAGGGTCATGGACAACATGAGTCACGTAGCCTTTTGTGGTTAGTTTCATGTCCTCAGACAGTTCAGTTGCTCAGTCACGTCCAGCTCTTGGTGAGCCCACCCCATGGACTGCAGCACGCCAGGCTTCCCTGTCCATCACCAACTCTTGGAGTCCTCACTCATCAGTTTATATTAATGTCCTCACTCATCAATGTATGTTGACGTCAAGGGGAGAAAGACTGACCTTGATTGAGTTGCACCCGCTCTTTCCCTGCAACAAAGTTGGAGTGATCTTACAATAATAAAAGAAGACAAAAGGGAATTCAGCAGGCCACAAAATATTCTCACCTCTCGATAGTCGAGGAAGATGAACAAATTTAAGGACTTGGAATATTACACATATAGAATCTCCTTATTTTATTGTCCTTTCACCTCTTCAAAGGATTTGAAGTGATGGGCTTTCTCCATAAAGGTGTAGTAGTTGTATAAGATATACTTGTTGCATGGAAAATATGAGTGAATGACTGAAGGCTAAAGGTAGACAAATGGAAAGATGAGACCAGCCCATGGCAGTGAGGAAGCTGGTGGCCTGTCCTGAGACTGGCTGAAACTGAGCATAAGCCCCAGCTCAGCCCTCCCCAGGGGCAAAAGTTTCTGCCTCCTGGGTGTCCTCCACAAATCCTGGAAAGATGCATTCAAGCCTCACGTGAAATACGATGGCGTAGGAAATACTTGAACGTGCTCTTATAATTTTGCTTTGAGAAATAATTGACTACTTAATTAGGGGCTTCTCCAGTGGCTCAGACGGTAAAGAATCTGCCTGCAAAGCGGGAGACTCGGGTTCGATCCCTGGGTTGGGAAGATCCCCAGGAGAAAGAATTGGCAACCCACTCCAGGATTCTTCTCTGGAAAAGCCCAGAGGAGAAGGACAGAGGAGGACAGAGGAGCCTGGTGGGCTACAGTCCATGGGGAGGGGGAGTCACAAAAGAGTCGGACATGACTTAGCAACCAAACCCCAGCAGCATAGTTGATTTACAATGTTGTGATAGTTTCCGAGGTATAACAAAAGGAATCTAATACACACACACACACACACACACGGACACTCTTTTTTCGATTCTTTTCCCATGTAGGTTGTTACAGAGTATTGAGTAGAGTTCCCTGTGCTCTGCAGTAGGTCCTCATCCGTTTTCTGTTTTATATATAGTAGTGTGTGTGTGTCAGTCCCATGCAGCATAGCACACTATACTGAGTCTTTTCCCCAGTTCTTAAATATTTTTGTAGGCCCTTACAAAGCTCACAAACTATGCATGCTGGATAAAATAGCTCTGGCCTATCTGACAGATAAAATGCAACTAAATGCTTTTCTTTCATCAGTAAGAGACAGCATCCTAACTCTTTAAGAGAAGGAAACTTCTGAAACACCAAGGCAGAACTCTTACTGTCTGGCAGGATGTTCGTCTCATAGATTCTCTCTGATGTTACCTCTGTAGATGGACTTTCCCCATGGCTGATTCCTGGCCTTCAGAGTGCAGCGATCAGCATTGCCGATTACTCTTGTGTGCGGCAGTTCTTTCATGCTTTCAGCCTCCTGGAGGAACCGCTAGGGAGGGATGGCTTTAGGGAGTCAAGGAGGTGAAAGATCTGGTCCTGGCAGCAGAAAGCCTAAAATAGGGCCCCTGTGGCAATAAAAGAACGTTTTTCTGCACCTAACGCTGCCTTCCTACGCAGAAGGAGCACCCCACGTGTTTGCTAGGTTAAATGGGACCGATTGAACCCTGGGACACAACCCCTCAGGAGAGAGTTCTCTGCAGCAGGCTGAGCGGGAGGGGAGGTTCACTGACCTCTTGTTCTCCGCCAGCTCTGCTCACACCGTCACAATAGCACTCCAGGGTACGGAGTTCCCCACACCCAGAAATGCAGCTTCCCAGGTTCTCCCTCCAGATAGGAGCTGTGGCCGCTGATAAATACACATACAAAGATGTGAGGACACTGCACCTCTGGGGTCCGTCCTGTCCTGACCTCAAAGTCCAGGCTGACCCCAAGCCCGCATAAGCCAGCCCTGAGCCCCCTTTGAAAGACATGTCCCCATCTTCCTTCTCCCAGAAAGTTTGCCTCAGACACAGGATGTGTTTCAGCTAAATAAGTCGCTTCGGTCATGTCCGACTCTTTGCAACCCTATGGACCATAGTCTGCCCAGCTCCTCTGTCCATGGGATTCTCCAGGCAAGAATTCTGGAACAGGTTGACATGCCCCCCTCCAGGGGATCTTCCCGAACCAGGGATCGAATTCACATCTCTTGTGTCTCCTGCACTGGCAGGCGTGTTCTTTACCACTGGCGCCAACTGGGAAACCCCACTTATTCATAAATGACTTATCACAGTTACAGTTAAATGATTCTTTTTTTTAATAACTATTTCTTAAAAGTATAACAGGTTTTTTAAATTTATTTATTTTAATTGGAGGCTAGTTACTTTACAACATTGTAGTGGCTTTTGCCACACATTGACATGAATCAGCCATGGGTGGCCATCTGTTCCCCATCCTGAACCCCCTCCCACCTCCCTCCCCATCCCATCCTTGAAACCTTTCTATTTTGTGCCTTCCTTACCATTCGTAAGCTGTTTGTATGTTGCAGGGAGGGCTCCTGGCCCTGTGTGACATGACCTTCTAAGTTGTTCTGACCCTTGGTCATCACCACCAATGCCACCTGGTCCAGGAGCCATGCAAATTGTTTTATCAGGAAGAGACAGCAGGGGAAAACCCAGCTTGCATTCTCTGCGTCATCCTCCCCACCCGTGTGGTCAGCAGCCCTACTTGATGCCACCAGTGACACGTAACTTTCCCAAGGTCTCCTGGCTGATTAGAAGTGGACCCTGGACTCAGATCTGTCTGCCTCACGTCAGCCCACAATTAACCACATTGACCAAAGCACAGGTGGCTCCAGAGGTGCCTCATGGTCCACGTGATACAGACTTTACACTTTATTCTTTCCTCCCCAACTCAGATCAGATGATGTGAGAGCAGGTTTTGACTCAGGAATTGGGGAAACGGGTCAGAAAGAAGCCTTATTAACAATAATCCGCCACATCTCTGCACCATAAACCAGGATGTGAATGACGTAGAATATAGTAGGATTTGTCTACACGAGAAAGTTTTCCTCACTTTTACATCAGCGAAACCCAAAAGGCAAAATACGCTTTACAGTGCTGATGTCAAGAGTTTTTCTTTGTTTTGAACAAGAAAGCTGAAAGGTGAGGCTAGTGATACTGGTGAATTTCTTGTATGTGCCCTATGTGGCAGTGATTCTTACACGCGGTGTGCGTGCAGCCATATTGTGTCTGTGCATCTGAGAAGGCATCTTTCACCTACGAGTAAACACACCTGAAGTGTTTATGCAGCCGAGGGGTGAGTCCAGGCAGAACCAGTCTGGGAAACTCCCTCGTCTCGATCAAGGCTATTTTACAGTCTAACGTTGAAGTGGTTCGTTCAGCAAGTGTTTCTCAAGAGCCTCCTGTGTGCCAGGCCTCCTCTGCTGGCCAGGAACTCAGCAAGGAACAAAATACACACAGACTCTGCCCTCGAGAATTCCACGCTGATGGAAAACAGGCAGAGGGAGCAATGGTATTTGCGATAAGGATCAGGAGAAGCCCCGAAGCCGTGGCTCCTCTAGCCTGCAGTTGGGATAATGCCTGCGGGTCTCAGAGTGGGGGTGGGGTGGGGGCAGGGAGGAGACAGTCACTGGAGGCCTCTCGACCTCTGCCCGGTCCGCTGACGCCCTGGCTCCTAAACGGTGTTCAGATCCTGCCTCCCCTCCCACCCACCCCCTACCCTGCCTTGTTTAAGAGGCAGGTAAGATCTTGTAGGGCTGGAACAAATGTGAATACAGATCAAAATTAAGAGGGCAGAGCCTTCGGATAAATGAGTTCCTGGTGCTTTCCTGTACCAGAAGAGAGAGCGTTTAGGGTAGAGGGATACGTGTTAATGGATACAGGCTTCCCTGCTGTCTCAGTGGTTAAGAATTCACCTGCAGTGCAGGAGACACAGGAGACTCCAGTTCGATCCCGGGGCCAGGAAGATCTGCTGGAGAAGGAAATGGCAACCCACTCCGGTCTTCTTGCCTGGAAAGTCCCACGGACAGAGGAGCTTGGGCTACAGTCCATGGGGTCCCAAAGAATCGGACACGACTGAGCCACTGAACAGCAGCAACAAAGACACACACACGGGCAACCAGACAGAGGGTCCCGGGGCTGGAACAAGCCACGGCTGATTTTGTGTCGGCCCTGGGTCTTGTTTTGTATCC